>NC_136497.1:24985600-25060600 GCF_053919585.1 Euprymna scolopes
GAGGATAGAAAGAATGAGAGAAAGATAGAGACACAGATGGATAGATAGAGATAGATAGATAAAGAGTGTGTGTGTGTGTGTGTGTGTGTGAGAGAGAGAGAGAGAGAGAGAGAGAAAGAGAGAGAGAGAGAGAGAGAGGAAGGGCGGGTGAGAGGTCTCATCCAATCAGGCGAGTGGGTTTAATGCAAATTCATCGACAATCACGTTCAGCGGGAGAGGGGCGTGCACTTATTTTTCTAGCTTCATAAAATAGAAAAAATCGATAAATGATGTTAAAATCTTGAAAATGAAATGAAAAATAAATAAATGAAATAAAAAAAAATGAAAAAAAAAAAAAAATGCCGTGAAGCCATTTTAATGTCCAACTATTCATCTACACGTTGTGGGTGTCGTCTATCTCAAATGACGAAAATATTGATAATGAAAATGTTGGTAGAATGCGCAAGGTTCGATAACAATAAACGATTGAACATGTAATCGAATAGTTTCTGTCTAGTATATTGTTATCATATAATCAACTAGCTCTACTTACTCGACGTTGCCCGGGAGACCTTTCACTTTCATTTTTCTTTTTCTCTTAACTATGACATTTTTTTTTTTTTTACAAAATTATTATTTTTTTTAAATATGAAAGTTAAATTTAATTATTAGCGTATCAGTTGATTATTAAATTATTAATCGAAAAAATTGTTATTAAACTATAACTAATTTTGGTAAGGTAATGTTTGTAACATTATTTATAAAATTATTTAATACTGTTTATAAAATTATTTGATACTGTTTATAAAATTATTTGATACTGTTTATAAAATTATTTGATACTGTTTATAAAATTATTTAATACTGTTTATAAAATTATTTGATACTGTTTATAAAATTATTTGATACTGTTTATAAAATTATTTGATACTGTTTATAAAATTATTTGATACTGTTTATAAAATTATTTGATACTGTTTATAAAATTATTTGATACTGTTTATAAAATTATTTGATACTGTTTATAAAATTATTTGATGTAAAAAGATGCTGAAACTTTCAGTTTTTTTTTCGTTAAATGAGGATTTGCTACGAATTTTAAATGATTTTCCATTCAACGTTTAAACGTTTCTAAATGATTTTAAAATTTCAGAGATTCACAAAGTAATTAATTAGTTCAACTATTAACAACATCTTTAAATCGTTGACTAGTTTTACTATGAAATGGAAATTATTGTGATGGATTTATTTTTGTATTTAAATACTTCTTTTAATTAGGATTAAAAAAAGTTGTTTTTTACGTTGCTGCATTTTTATTTATTGCAATAAACATCACCCACAACAACAACAACTATAATAATAATAATAATAATAATAATAATAATAATAATAATAATAATAATAATAATAATTCAGATAAAGAGAAGGAGAGAGAAGGAAAGAAAGCATTGATTTAGAGAGAGAGAGAGAGAGAGAGAGAGAAAGAGAGAGAGAGACAGACAGACAAACAAAGTAACAGAGAGAGGAATTGAGAGAGGGAGAGGTAAAGAGGCATTGATTGATAGAGAGAAAAAAGACAGAAAGAGACAAACGGAGACTGCGAGAGAGAAAGCATTGATGTATATATATATATATATATATATATATATATATATATATATATATATATATATATATATGGTAATCGTGAAGAAAGAGAGAGCCTGTTTCCCCCGTTTGACTATAGGTGGCGTTACTGTCTCTCCACCCAGTTACAGAAGCACAAAATGTATATAATGGCACCCTTGAAATAAAAATAGATGTTTTGATTATATTTTAATTTTAGACATGTTTTTTTCGGGTTTTTTTTTTGAAAACATATTTAAGTTTTATTTTTTTTCAAACATATTTACGTTTTTTTTTTGTTTTTGAAAACATATCTAAGTTTTATTTTTCCAAATATTTACGTTTTGATGCTTGTTTATTTTCAAACATTTACGTTTTTTTTGTTTTTATTTTATTTTTTTTTTTTTTGCAAGCATAAACTTTTTTTTGCTATATTTTTCTTTTAAACATATTTATGGCTACAAGCGTTTTTTCGCGAGTATTTTTTACACTCTTATAATAAAAAAAATCAAGGTTTTTTCTTTTATTTTTTATGGACCCCCTTTTTTCTTAATTTTTCTGCACTTATTTTCCCTTTTTTGCGAGTATTTATATATATATTTGAAAAAAGATATTGTAAAACCCGAATCTTACTTGAAACTACTATTAAAAAATAGCGCGGTACAATAAGTGCATAAGCAAACTTTTCAAAAAGAAAAATATTTTAAAAATATTTAGTTTATGCTTGCGAAAAAAAACAAACAAAAAAAAATGTAAATGTTTGAAAATAAACAAGCAACAAAGCATAAATGTTTGGAAAAATAAAACTTAAATATGTTTGCAAAAACAAAAAAAAACGTAAATATGTTTGAAAAAAAAAACAAACTTAAATATGTTTGCACCCCCCCAAAAAAAAACATGTTTAAAATTAAAATATAACAAAACATTTATTTTTATTTCAAGGGTGCCATTATATACATTTTGTGCTTCCGTAACTGGGTGGAGAGACAGTAACACCACCTATAGTCAAACGGAGGAAACATGCTCTCTCTTTCTTCACGATTACACACACACACACACACACACACACACACACACACACACACACACACACATATATATATATATATATATATATATATATATATATATATATATATATCTGTGGAAATGTTTTTCTCGATTATATTTCACGTTTTACCAATGTTTAATTTATGAAGCTCTATATAATTACAGAGAACATAACAAATAAATGACAAAAGGCTATATTTCAAATTTCATGATGTTGCCACTTACAATTTATCCCTTTAAGTTCGTTGAAAGGAATAAATTGTAAGATAGTCAACATCATGAAATTTGAAATATAGCCTTTTGTCATTTATTTGTTATCTATCTATCTATCTATCTATCTATCTATCTATCTATCTATCTATCTAGAGAGAGAGAGAGAGAGAGAGAGAGAGAGAGAGAGAGAGAGAGAGAGAGGGAGAGAGAGACAGACATACAGACAAAAAGAGAGATAGAAACATGTGGAGAGACAGAGAGAAAGGCAGTGAGATAGAGATAGATAGATAGATAGATAGAGAGAGAGAGAGAGAGAGAGAGAGAGAGAGAGAGAGAGAGAGAGAGAGAGAGAGAGAGAGAGAGAGAGATTCAACTACCATTTTCTTAATAATGTTGGTAAGATGAATAATTGTTCTCGTCCCCGAGAAAGGTATGTGGCCAAATAGGGGAAAAGGGATTTATCGATTAAGCCTTTTAGTAGATGAAAAAACGATACATTGTTAAATAAAAGTCCGTTCCGCTGAGGACCATCTACCGTTTCATAGGAAATCAAAATGAATAAATTAATTAAAAAAAAAGTAATTATAATTCACTTGTAAGAAAGTCACATTTTGTCTGCTTTCTGCTTTCGGTGTGCAACAATAATGACGTCATAGGAATGTTAATGTCACTCTTTGTTTTCTTATTGGTCAAGCATTTAAGGTGGATTTACCAACCTTTTCACGAACGTTAGATGTGACATAAGGTCGAGTTTTAATTTTGAGTAAGCAATGAACGCTTCAAGAGCGCCCAGACATTGAATATACATTAAAATTAATTTGGCATTTACCCGTATGGCCACCTCATGCGATCGGCGCTACCCCATCTTAAGGTGGGAGACGATAACGGTAACGACTTTGCCGAACCCAAAATAGGAGGTAATGCTTGGGAGGACGGCTCCACAAGCACTGAGCAGAACAAACCACTAATCGTAACGCTAGTGACAGAAATCAGAGTTACTGATATGTTCGACAGAGAGATATATTTATTTGAAATAGCTGAGTGATATTAGGTAAAGGAATCGAGTAATACAGTCTAGAAAGTCGCCTTAGTTGTTTTCGCGCGAAATTTCTAAGACACAAAATGTTTTCTACAACTTACAAGATACCTTCAATAATTTTCCAGACTTTTTTTTTCGTATGGCCACTTTTATTGATAGTGCACATTTAAAACTCTAGTTCTTTCGAAGTAATCTCCCCCGGCTGCAATGCACTTGTATCGTTCCAACAACTTCTGAAAGACTCCGTGGAAGTTCTTTTGTGTGAGCGTGGCAATGACCCTCGTAACAGCTTCTTAATCTCTTCAATTGTCTCATAATGATAGCTTCTAAGTTTTTCCTTGAGCTTAGAGAATAACCAAACGCCACAAAGGGCAAGGTCTAGACTACAGGGAGGGTGAAGAACTTGATGCCCATCTTGGTCAAATAGAGATGTGACAAAGATAGAGCACTTTTGGAACAAACTTTGCGCACATCTTCCACACCTTCAGTTCCTCGCGAATAATTGTGTACAGTTCCCACACTGACATCAAAATCTGCACTTATTGTCTCTGTAGACACACAGCGGTCCCTATCTGTGAAATTCTTTATTTAGCCAATCAAACCTGGTGTTCTGACTTCCTTACTCCTCCCACGTCTCTCATCCCTCACAGACTCCCTACCTTCCTTAAATCTCTTATGCCACTCAAAAACTGATGCTCGATTCATACAAGATGGTCCAAAAGCAGTCTAAAGCATTCCATACGTTTCTGTGGCATTTTCTCCAAGTTTAAAACAGAATTTTATTGCATATTGTTCTTTTAAAGCGTCCTCACGTCCAGATTGCATTTTTGAAATTCACCATCTGTAATAATCAGGCTTTAATAGAGTGTATTCCAATTCCTGCTATAGCTGTTTATTTGAACCTGAAATCATAAAAATTGGTCAGTTACCTTATAAAATATATACCAATAAACATACTAAAATTTCAAGAGACTACGATAATTTTAAATGACTGCATAAAAATGTCTGAAAACTTATTGACGGCAGCCCGTATGTCTATCTAATTAAGAGGTGATTTCGCTTTACGAGGATATAATTGGCTGTATTTAAATGTGTCTTATTCGTCTATGTTTTGAATTTTTATTTCAGTTTTTCTCTTTGTATAACTGAATATTTTTTCATAAAATATAAAAATATATTTCTTATTTCATTCTACACACTTTTTTGTAAGGCTGCAAAATTTTGCATCTGAAAAAAGTTATTTAAAAGTTTCGTTTTTGAAATTTAAAGATTTTTAATTTTTAAGACATTACATACAATGAAATGGTTGCATAGTGGGAGTAGAAGAAGAAATACAGATGAAGAGAAAGAGAAAGAGAGAGAGAAAGAGAAAGAGAGAGAGAGAGAGAGAGAGAGAGAGAGAGAGAGAAAATAAAAGACATGTATATACCAATAAAGAGTGAAAAAAAACTATTTATATACTAAATATACTAAAATGTGTATGTTTTTCACGTTATTTGTAGGATATATTTTAATACTGATAAAACAGATGGAGCAGGTTGCTCCGTAGGCCTCCTTGTGTAGATTGGAAATCTTTCAAACCAAGTGTAATGTAAACAGACACCTCACTGTTCAACTCACTACAGAGTATTTCTGTCGAATTAGTTCCAATTAATAGTCTCTTGCGTTCAAATGGCACTATTCGTCGTTTGGGGGTGAAATAACAGTAAAAAAGCATTTCAGGTGAAAACATTATTATCTACTCATGTATCATATCGAAATTAGTAAAAATTCAAAATATTATCGAAGATGGACACAGAGCAAATATTTACAAGAAAACTATAAGGTTTTTGCGTAGATTGATGACCAAAACAAACTCATTTCAGATGAAAAAATATTACCTACTTACGTTTCTTGTAGAAATTAGTATAAATTTAAAAGATTATAAATAAGAAATAAGGTACTTGTGCAGAATTCAATCTATATGAAAAAACAAACGAAATCTTACTCGTGACGGAAAGAAAATTTTATGCTACAAAAATCACATAAAATTATCGAATAATTGTATTTTTAAATAAAAATCAAATTAAGTATTTAAAATAATTTGAATAGTACAATGGATTCCTTCTTAATTTTAACAGTGCTTTCATAGTTCTCTGAATGCGTCCCGAGTTTTATATTTTGTTCACTGCTCACTTAAAAAAACAATATCTCTTGTAGGAGGGAGGCGTTTATAAACTTGGTTTTAGTAGTGTTCTAGAGACCTCCTTAATTTTAATTATTGATTTAAATAGCGCTAATGGAGGCTCACTTAAAAATACCCACTTAAAAAATAATTTCTCTTCTCTAGAACCCGGGGGTTAAAAGCTTGGTTTTATTAATTTTCTGGAGGTCTCCTTACTTTTATTTAGTGCTCTTGAAACTTTCTGATTTTTATTTATTTTTTAATTCTCACTCAAAACCTTTTATTCTCTTCTAGGGGCGATACGAAATAGTGCTCTGGAGGCCTCTTTACTTTTATTAAGTGCTTTCAGTAACACCATAGAGGTTTCCTAAGTATTATTTAAAAAAACCCAAAAAACTTAAAAAATAACTTTTCTTCTCGGAGTGGGGTGGGAGTTACAAACTAGATTTCAGTAGTTTTTTTGAATGCCTCCTGAATTCCAAACTTTCAGTAGCACTCTGGAGGGCCCCTGACTTTTATTTTTTTCACTGCTATTGTATTATTCATTATATTTTGCTTGAAGTGATCCATAAACTTGATTTGAGAACAAATAAGTTCAAGGATAATGAAAGATTGAAGTATTAAATTTTAACAGAAATATGTTAAGCACACCTTTTAAATCCGGCTTTGTTATTTATGGTTGCATTCAATCATCTGAAACAAATTCTGGAGCAATAAATTATTAAAATAGTAGGACACTCGGTAAATAGTATATACGACATAAAATAATGCCCGATTACATAGATTTAACATATGTGTGAAATAATGCCGTTTGGAACGTGGTAGATGAATATACTAAATACTCTAAATGCAACTGGTATGTATAATAATATAATTTTACTCTTCTTAAGTCTTATGTTCAATTAAACGGTGTTTAATAACCTAGATAGAATAGATATGAAAGCTGAGATAATGTAGGAAATTAGAGATACAAAGGAGAAATAGAAATAAAGAAGATGGAAAGACAAAATTACGTTTAATTGTATATGTTTTTTTTTACTTCTTTGTGTTTATATCAGATTTTAATATTTATATTACAAAACCTTTACCTTTTCACACAAGTAAAATAAAAAATAGTTTCAACTTGTTATCGGCATGCAAATCATATTTTTAAAATAAAAAACAAGTAAAATATAAATCTTAAAAAATGAGATACAAGTTAGAAAAACATTTCACGAAAAGCGTGGAAATGGTTAAACAAAACGTCTTTTTTTTATAAACTTTAAAAATAAAGGTACAAGATTTAATTTGAAATTGAATCATTTTCAAAGTGAACTTTTATTAACTTTATAAGATAAGGTATAAAAATTTAATTTGAATTTAAAAATTATGTTGGATTTATTTTATGTTATTTTGTCGTACTTTTAAAAATTTTAGTTGAAAATTATATATCCATATCATTAATTCCTAAATTATAGATAAATTTATTTTTTAAGTACAAAAATATGCATAACATAAAATAAATCTAAAGTAATTAATAGCTTAATTTAAATTTTTATATTTTACTTTAAAAAGTTTATAAAAGTGCACTTTGAAAATTGATAAATTTCAAATTAAATTTTAGACCTTAATTTTTAAAGGTAATAATAACTATTTTCTTTAACCATTTTCATACCTTGCAAGAAATGTTTTTCTAATTTATGAATGATTGTTTAGAGTCGAAGCTGGTAATATGCTTAAACTTTGAACTTTCAGCGTATCTTTCTATGTCTCTCCCAGACTGCTATACCACTCCGTATTTATGGCTTATACCAGCCAATCATATTCTTGTGTGAAAGAACCCTGATGTATTCAAATTCATTACATCAGTTAACTATTCCAACTTTGGAAAGTCGAAAGTTTGAGAATTATCTTTAATATTACGAGTGAAGAATATGAAATGTATCGACCAAGTGTATCTTCAGTATTCCAATTATAATTCAACGGAACAAATTGAGCATGGCATCGAATGTGAGGTCACTTGAAGATCATATCTTTACAAACTTGAGGTCTATTTTCTTACCTATTACTTTTATTACATTTATACACTGCTATTCTTTTATAGTCAAGCAGAGTAAAGTACTATCCACTACCAATTAGAGATCATATTTAGTAATCGTTTATATTTTGTCTTTTGTCCATATATTACTTCTAATAAATGTTGAATAGTCTACTTGACCACAACAGGAAATAGCGGACGTTAAAAGCTGGTTGAAATGATGAAATAAAAAAAACATTGTTAATAATAACAACATCCATTCTGTGCGCGTTGTGCCGTGGGTATAAAAAAATGGAATACATAATTGCAGATATTTAGGTTTTAATTAATTACTAACTGGTCGTTAACAAATTCTTATATTAATGGTTGTTTTTGTTTTACAGCATATCAACCCTTTTCAGGTTATTTAATGCCGAATCCAAAGATTTAAGAATGTTTTTTTTTATAGAATATATTTGTTGTTTTCAAGTCAGTTTCTATTTAACCCATAGTTGGGACCCTAACAGGTACTACCAATCCGGGTCAGAGTGGACCTGGGAGCAATGGCAATTAAAGGGTGGCTCCACACTCCCCAAAGCTCGCAAGCTTGGGCCTCACCATCGGATATAGTTTAAGGTCATATCCAGGACCATCTTATATTAAAACCTATTTGTTTATCGACGAAACTATGATAACTGGTTAGGATTCGCATAATAGATCTGATAGGATTTAAACTAAGTATACCCAATGCCATAGTCTGTAATAGTATCCATAGGTTTTTTATGTAAATCGGTTTAATAAATCCATAATCCGTATCGATAACTATGAGAACTAAGATCCTAGTTAATACTTATAAATGCTCTAGAGTTGGTCATCGGTTATTGCAGTTAATAAAAATAAAAAAATAAATAAAATAAATACAATAAGCAAAAGTTCAGCTAGAATTCGTCACTGCCAACTTTCTCTCTCAACTTCCAGCACGTGTTTTCCCAACCAACTCTGCCAACAGGTATTTTATTATTTTATTAGAAAACTCACCAAATTCCATTTGCATACGTGTGCAGTGGAAGATGAGATCTCGTGAGATTCCACGAGACTACACCTGATAAATCCATGACTGCCATCTTTAATTCTCTCTCGCTCTTTCTCTCTCTCAGATCCCATCCGAAGGTAAGTTGTATAACCGCACAATACATACACACGCGGGCGCTTTCTTCTTTGATCATTACATTCAACTGTACAGTTATGTATAAGCTTCACTGTAGCTTTTTATATAATCAGAATTGCTCCACTAGTCATCCAAGAATTTGTTAAAAGAAAAAAGCTCCATCACTGCGTGCGGACTAGATAAACAAGTAAATGACCTTACTGAAAAGCATACTATATGTCACATGGATACCCAGCATCAGCAAACGAAAATCATTCTAGCAATCTTATTTCCTGTATTTAACTCCTGATAGATCTGATTACTCCCTAACATCTTTATAAACTGATTATCATTTTCCTTTTTAACACATTTACTGTTATTGCCATATCGAAAGCACGTGATGTTTGTTTTCATTATTAATATTTAATTTTCAACTTCACGTAGCGATTTCAAGAAATCACAGCCTGTCTAAACAAACTCAGCCTTGAATTCCAAAGGCAATCGAAACCTGCATTTCCATGTTTTAACCGTTTCTACAACTTTCATCATTTTCATCGTTGCTTTTTCCACTGCTTTTATATTCGTTATAGTTCTGCATAAGCAGTGATCTGCGAACCCTGTAGAAAATTGCTGTTGCAACTTTGGATTAAATCGAAAATGTTAGAAAGTGTTTTCTCACCTCGCTTCACTCTGCAATAAATAATAATAATAATAATAATAATAATAATAATAATAATAATAATAATAATAATAATAGGAACACTAGGAACAATCCCGAAAAACTTTGAAAAAAAGAATGGGAGAAATTGGAATCAAACGAATGACTAG
The DNA here is from genome assembly GCF_053919585.1 of Euprymna scolopes. NCBI lineage: Eukaryota > Metazoa > Mollusca > Cephalopoda > Sepiida > Sepiolidae > Euprymna > Euprymna scolopes. The sequence continues at coordinate 24,995,622 of NC_136497.1, forward strand.
AAAAATACAACGAACAACAATAATGAAAACAACTGAAATATTAAGAAAAACGCTTGAATGTGGAGACTAACACACATGAGCAACAAGCGCGGACCAGACAAACTGCTGCAGTGCTGCAAAGGCAAAACATCAAACACTACATGGAAACAATAACAGTGAAGCCGCATATCTAACCACAACCCCACCCCAAGCCTCCCACTGCCACATCACTGCTTCCCCTAAGAGTGAAACCAAACAGCCAAGTAGAGTCAAGGAGGAAGGAAAGACCGAGGAACTGACAAGGCCTCCGCCGGATAAGTGCGGAGAGAACTGGGACTTTGAAGAGGTTTATTGCCACTCAAATTCCAGTGAAGATCAATAGCCGCTGCCAACGAGAAATCAATGGCAAGCAGCTGTTGCGATAATGCAAATTTATTTACAAATGTTATCGAAAGAGGTGGAGAGTAGTGGAAGCCTGGGGAGACTTGTTGTCACTCAGCTTCTAGGAAACACCACAGGTCAAGGAGAGGTCTTTGATGACCTGTGTGAAAGCTCCTTGTGAGCCAATAATAATAATAATAATAATAATAATAATAATAATAATAATAATAATGGTGATGGTGATGGTGATGATGATGATGATGATCGCTGAGTTGAAAGAACGCACTTTCACCATTGTACAGAGCTTTTTTCTCTCGCATCGCTTACTTATGTGCCTCCTATGTTTTACCCATTAACTTGCCTCCAACATTATCTAAGCTAGAATACTTCGGTACTATAGAGCTGTTGCTTTTTTTTTTAAAAAACTTTTTTTGTTCGTTATAACATCAGAGAAGCATTGATTATAGCATTACATATATAAATTCTAAACGCATTAAAGTGTGACTAAATAAAAACGTTTCAGTTCAATAGCAAAGAGAAAGTATGGAAATAAAAAATTAAAAAAAACAAAAACGTTTACACGTGTTTTTGATAAAGATGTACATAATAATACTTTGATAAGTATGTTTTAACTTAAATAGGAATGGTATAATAAAGTTGTGGGGTCTGCGTTCGCGCCTGGCCTCCATAGAATGGAAATAGGCACAAACTTTAATAAAGTTTTTTCATATCTATCTGCGTAAGTATACTTTGATAATTATGTTTCAGTTTGAAGAAATATGGTTAATAAAATTATGGGGTGTTCGTTCGCGCCTGATCTCCATAGAATGGAAATATGTCACAAAGTTTAACAAGGTTTTTTAATATAGATCCACAGAATATTGTGATAAGTGTTTCAGTGTGAACAGGTATGGTATAATAAATTATGGGGTTTATCTATTTTATTTTTACTTTCATCATATTTTGCCTTGGTTTTGATACCCCCAAATTCAAAGTTATCTCTTTACAATCCTTCCTTTTCATAACCTATCATACTTTCATAAATCAGAGTCCATTTTCTGTAGTCTGTTTTTGAACTCAGTCAATGACTGGTACTTTTGCTAGTATATATATATATATATATATATATATATATATATATATATATATATATATATAAATGTTGGGATGATTAATTGGAATCAGGAATCGGAACATTTAGGGGTATCGAAATCGGAATCGGAAACATTTGTGCCCCATTTTCCGAGGCCGAAAACGATTCTTTTAATTATCTTTTTATTTGATTTTGTTTAAAGTAAAATCTTCCACCGCTTTATTAAGTATTAACCGATTTTAAATTAACACTAAAACTAAAATTTATAGATCATTCCCACAAGTGTGTTTTTACGTTTGAGAAAATACCTGCATTCTTAACAAGTTTTTTTAAACGATAATCCGGAATAAATAATAACTTTGCCGTTAAATATTTAGCGATTTTTAAAAAGAACTGGAATCGGAATCGGTAACTATATCGAGATCGGGAATTTATTACGGAATCGGTAATTGTATAGGAATCGGGAAAAATATTGTAATCGTCCCATCACTAAGTTCTAATAATAAATAATAAATTTAATTCTACTGCTGTTATAAACAAGAGTTAACTATCAATGGATGGTGTTTTTAATTACCTTTTCTTCAATTCTAAAATTTAGTTGCATTCAGTTTTGGTAAACTATATTAGTAGAGTTGGCATTATGGTACTGGCTAATATTATTATTCAAGTTTTATTTGTTCATCAACTATATTGTTGGGAAAGTGGTTATTGATAAGTACCTGTTTTATATTTTATATTTTGATAAGTAATGTTTTCCTGTGGAAGAATTCAATTTTGCGCGATTTAATAAATTTTTAATTGTGTCTATCTTGTACCGTTTGGCAAGCTGGAATTTATGCTGGTTGTTTTCAGTATACAGATGTGTTGGAAGCGTAATTAGACGTATGAATAAGGACGTTAAGGATTGAATTTTTTTGAAAGAGATCCTGTAGTTTATATATCTGTTCATTATTTTCTGCTAAAATAAGCATATCGTCAATATAGCGTACATACATAGGGAGCTTTATATTATTTTGAAATATTTTCTTTTCTAAATCTGCCATATAGAATTCAGTTAGAGTCAGTCCGAGAACTGATCCCGTTGCAACTACATCTATTTGGGTATATATGTTACCGTTGGAGTTATAGAAGGGTACTTGGGTATTACAGATTAATAGCAATTTTAAAAAATATTTTTTTTTATTAATTTAAAGCTCAGGGATATGATGGATTATTGTAAATGTTGTTAATAATTATATCAGTTGTTTCTGCTACAGATGCATTAGTAAATAAACTTTCTACATCGAGAGAAGCAATGCTTTTGTTTTCCAGATGTATTGTTATTAGTATTTGCATTAGTTCATGTGTGGACTTAACACTACATTTGATTGGAATATACGGGCTAATGAGTTCGTTTAAGGCTTTTGTTATAAAATAGATGGGAGTAGAAATCTGAAATATGATAGGTTGGAGAGAAGAATTAAGTTTGTGTATATTGACCGTCTCATATAGGTAGCCAGGTTTATTGTCTCGAATTAGTTTTGGGAGTTTATAATTGTGAGTTTGTGCGTAATTTGCTGTAATTAGCTTGTTAACTTGCGTTTTTACTAAATTTGTAGGTTTTTATTAATTTTTTTTTTGATTTCGTATGGTCATTAAGGATGCTGTGAAGTTCTTCGTTATAATCAGATTTATTAAGGACTAGCAGATATTTGTTTTATCGTCTTTTTTTATAACTATATTAGGATGGGTACGTAGTTCTTTGGCAGCATCCTGCTATTAATAACAACGCATTCGAGAAGAGCAATAACGTATTAAAATATGCTTGGCGTAGAGCGTAAACGACGCGTTTGGCTCATGGACTTTTAGATGTTAAAACCTAGATTTTTAATCGACTTAGTTTTCAACCAACATTTAATCGACATTTCATATACTATTAACCTCCCATCACTTAATACAATTTATTGGATATTTTACTTTTTACTTTTCAACCGTCCACTTTTACCTCTGTTCACTTTCACCTCATCAACTCCATAGGTTTCAACCTGAAGATGATTCGCAGTCGAATCAAAAGTGCTCGTGATAAGTATGGAACTTTTATTAATATATTCGATTTTGATATAAAAAATGATTATACGGAAAATCGAAAAAATAAAATTAAGAAATCACCAAGCAAAGCACCTTCGCTGTATTTAATGATTTTTGCTTGACTGTATATTTACAAAGCAAACATGGTGAAACTTGTCTTCGTTGGATTCATGATTTTGTGAATCCTGTCTCTGTTGGATATATTAAAATATTGTATATATAAAAAAAACATATGCGCCTGACAGTTATCTGGTGACCAGACATATCGTGTCTGATTGGCAACTAAAGGAAAGTCACCCAATCAAAGTAGTATATATTACATCAGTATGAATAAATGTCTATGAAGTAGATTACATTATACTTTTATTTCCAAATCCACGATGCATCTGTTGAGCATCTGGCGGCTAGTCGTGGCTTGACCTCTGTGTCGAAAGATACTTTCGACAAGTCAGCGTTTTTGTTGGAAGGACACTCAAGAAAACCTGCGGCTGATACAGTAACCAGTTATCTTGCATTTGCTTATCATTGGATTCTGACTATGGATGCTCAAAGAGTGATACATGTGTCGTACAAGCATTTATCATTGGGATCATTTCGTACAAATATCTCTTCCTTAGGTGAGGCGACGTGTACAGACCTAACAAGTTGGAAGTATGTAGTTACAAATCTGCACACTGGCAGCTTAAAGCTTATCCTAACATCGCTATTAGTTTTGAGGGACATGAACTAGTTTCGGTGGGTGGGACTGCGCAGTCCTTTTAAGGGACAGCGCTACTCACCCAGATCATGGGGAGGTCTAGAAAAGGTAACCTAAAAATCGTCTGTTCCTATTTTCAGCTGGTCAGTTACCTGCGGCTGACGGTTGTTAATTTCTGCAGAGGAAACAAAATAATTAAAAAAAAACAATGTGATTTATTCTAAAAAAATAAAAAAAATGAATTGAATATTGCTACCTGAAACGTAAGGACACTTCTTGATACGAAAGTGTCGATTAATTCAGAATGAAGACTCAGAGAATTAGCTCGATACAAGGTGGATATTGCTGCTCTATTTGAAACCTGTTTTAGTGATGACGATCAATTTACTGAAAAAGGTGCAGGGTATTCGTTTTTTCTGGAAAGGCAAACCAAAGGGAGTAAAAAGGGAAGGGGGAGTTGGTTTTGCTATCAGGACAAAAGATCACATCTCAGAACAACCCTGTGGAATTAGTGATAGAATCATGTTACTTAGGGTATCTTTACCTTGTGATCGTTACGTGTCAGTTATCTCAATATATGCCCCTCCTTTGGATATTCTGAAGCAAAAATAAATAAATAAATAAAACATAAATAAATAAAATAAAATAGAACTAATATTGAAACAGATTAGTAAATGTGTCAACAAATTTACAGTCCTCACACAACTATTTTGTATCTAGAAATGTAAACAAAATTAATATATATATATATATATATATATATATATATATATATATATATATGAAAGCAAACTACGATATATATATGAAAGTAAACCACGATATATATATATATATATATATATATATATATATATATATATATATATATATATATATATATATATATATGAAAGCAAACTACGATAGCAAAGTATTATTACTGGATGGGCTCTTAGGGAACTATTTGACAAGCTATTTCGGCTAAATCTGCTTTTTCATGTACAGAAGTCACGAAACAGTCTAAAATGGGAGAGAGAAACAGAAGGAGAATAAAAGAGACATAGAAAGAGAGAGAGAGAGAGAAAGAGAGAGAAAGAAAGAGAGAGAGATAATGCGGGAGAATGAGAGAGAGAGAGAGAGAGAGAGAATGCCGGAGAATGAGAGAAAGGAAGGAGAGATAGGGGTGAAGAGAGGTTTTTGTCGGACATTTGCTAAATTTATAGACTGTCTCTGGAGTCGAAATAAATTTCATGTTTACCATTTAGCATAACTTTTCTTGCCTATTGCTTTTTGTGCAGATAAAGTCAATATTTGTTCGAATAAAAAAAAAACTACAGCTGTTTACGCATGCGCAATATATTAGTGGACATTCGTGACAAAAGTTGTTTAAAATATTTGTTGACACTATTCATTTTTAAATGACCCCTAAATTCCCAGAACAGAAATTAAATATGCGAATTTTGTTAATGGCGTCTATATTGGTTAATGCAAGTTTGCATGATTTTTTTTCTCTAATTTTTATGGTTTGCTTCGATTGTTTGCTTTGCAGTGTTGGAAATGACAGCACCGGCACATCAAAACAATTTTGGGTCATCTAATGGAATAATCCAATCAGTTTAGTAAAAGTTGTTCTGATTAAAGTTTAAAATTGAGACGAAGTGTTTAATTTAAAGAGGACATTAAAAGAGAGCCTATTAACAAAACAAAGGCTTAAGAAATTTCCTTCATAGGAAAAAATAAGTTAGATGAGGCAAAGAAGAAATAGGGCATTGTTAATGGAACGTGCGAAGAGATGCTGTCGATAAAATATGAAAAATATATTTTGGTTTCGATTCTAGCTGATGGCACCTAAGTCAGATTTTTTAACTTTTGAAATCAATACTACATATTGGGTACAATATAATAATCAATAAAGAATTGCCACTCTATAATAATGAATACGAAGAACATAGCAAGCATACCCGGTGAACCAAGTGCAAGTGAAATACAAACGATTGCACTGAAAGGGACGGCTAGAATCCTGAAAAGATCTCTTGGTTGGACTCACTAAAATAGGGGTAAATGTCAGACATCTGGTTGGATGTCCCAGCCCTAGAAGAAAAAGCTTAAGAAAAATGAAAAAAAAAAGTAAAATATCATATTTAATCTTGCTAGTATATTATAAAGGCGAATTATCTGTCTGTGAAGCAGTCTCTCCCAAACCACTCAAGTTTTAAAACTTAATATATGTAGTTGTGGAACACGAGAAATTATCTGTTATTTATCTCTCTGTCGATCTACCTATATATCTATGTGTATCTATCGATCTAGCTATCTATCTCATTCTAGCTATCTATCTAACTGGCGATGTGAACAAGAGATGAGATGTGAAGCTAAGTTACCATGTAGCTGTTTCGATGATTTAAAAACAGGACAGCTGTGAAATACATGGCTCTCCAGTGAATAATACCTCTTCCCCAATAAGAAAATGTAGAATAATACGGTTACTATTTATACTAATATATAAACAAATAAAAGAATAAACTATTAATAATATATATATATATATATATATATATATATATATATATATATATATATATATATAAGTTAATTTAACGAGATTACAAGATTCATTCTGTGACATATTAACTAGCATATAAATGCTATGAGATTAAAAATGTATAAAAGCTTAAGTACCTTTGCTACCAGAAAAGCAAAAAGATAAGAGAAAAGAAACCTAGCCATATATATATATATATATATATATATATATATATATATATATATATATATATATATATATATAAACATAATATATATATATATATATATATATAATCGTTATACGATGTCTGACTGACGTAAATGAACATTTAAAATTAAAATGTTTAAATTCAACGTTATTTCACGCGGTTAATGGTAGCCGAATTGATTAGGTCTTCGCTAATCGAGCCAGAGATGCATTGTGTTGCGAGGTTCGAATCATTCGACTGGTATTAATCGTGACAACCTGCACTGAAGATTCTCGAAAGGATGAAACACTAGTGTCTGTAGGTATTTAATTATTATAGTAAAAAAATAATTATATATATATATATATATATATATATATATATATATATATATATATATATATATATATATATGCACAGCCTACCTCCTTCTGTCTTATGTAGTTGTGGAACACGATAAATTATCTGTTATCTATCTATCTATCTATCTATCTATCTATCTATCTATCTATCTAGATCTAACTATCTATTTAACTGGCGAGGTAAGAGATGAGATGTGAAGCTATGTTTTGATAAATTTGTCAAAACTATAAAATGGACACGTTGCATCCGAAGCTTTAAAAATAGCTGGACGAAAGGACGTGGTTGTCACGTGATCAGGTTAGCTGGGCAGAATTTGGGCGTAAAGAAGAGCAGATAGGTTAATGGTTGTCTCCCACCCCGTGGGAGGGAGATGACGTGTCTTCAAATCGGATGTTAGAATTAACCACAAGCAAATTTACTCACTTTCTATTCTTCTGCGTTCGACACCTGGAAAGTGAATAAAAACTATATATGAAACCAACCATCGTTTTAGAGTGAAATGCATTCGTCTACAGGTTTCCAGTTTCCCTTTGGACCCAAGCGAATTTATTGTTCCGTGTGTCTGCTGCCTGCTGTAGGTCTAAACCTATATGGGCTAGCATATTATAATTATAATATCGAACAAAAATTCAGCTTAGATGTGTACGTGCTGCTCACGGCCCACCCTATTACTCGAACACTACTAAAATGGGATCACATCTAGTGCAATATTAGCCTAGAAAATACGAAAAACACAATCACCTAGTAACTGAAAACATACATGACAAATATTAACTCTCTATCATCCCTGGAACCAATGGTTATATTTACACTAGGGTGAAACGCTCTAACAATTTTTTTTGAATCGTTAATCTCAATCTTGATACATCTTTTATATGCCACAATCACTAAGTACGGTCTGAATCTAAATGATTCATACTGTAACATTACTGTAACATTATCCTAGACCTAAGCTAACATAAATAAAATAATAAAAAAAAGGGGTAAGACTAAAATCACATTATCTCCTCCCTAACAAGCCCTCTTACAATCATAGACGCTTACACTGCATGAACTTCACCTACCCCCTTTATCCATTAACAAGTAAATAGCATGTCCCTAAATCACTTTGAGGAGTGTAACTAATCAGTAGAGATATAATCCCCCACAAACTAACCCAGTAACACTAACCACGCGGGGTCGCAGAAATACCTGGATTAGAACCTAGGCGCGGAGAAAACCCTCTCGGGGCTGACGGACCCAGTAGGTCTTCCCAGATCATCCGTCTAGGAGAAGGAAAACTCTGAAACTAAACCAAAGGGGAGAGAGGCCTCTTCAGTCTTGGATGACAACCTTCCTAGAGCTGGTGACTCAAACAAATTCACCGGTTTGCAAACCTAAATTGCTTAAGGAGTAGATAGGCTCTGTCTATCGCCCGGCTTCCATACTCCTTCTTTGCCTATTAGTCAAGCGCAGAGACACTATCTCAGTGATTTGACAGAAACACCCAGCGGTAGATCTTGTTTCCTGGCTAGGGCAATGAACGCCGTTCTTCCCCATTCCCAGCACGCCCCACCCCTAAAACTGAACATTTGGGAGTGCTGGAGTATAAGATATGACTGAGCGATTAGATTGGGTTGACCTTCTTCTAAAGGGTTGAGGGTACCGGATTGACAGTTCCTGGCTGCTGTTCCCGACTGGTAGTACAGGCGCCCTAACTCTTTGGTAGCGCTTAGAGCGGCTGCTCCATCAACAGTTGAATAATATCGGGTTGTTTGTAGTGCCATGACGCGCATGGAAAGGGACCCTGCACTCATCCCCGGTGGGCTTTCCTGAGGCCACAATCCTAATTGAAGAAAGGTCAGCTGATGGTCTACTTGTGATGCATGTCTGAAGCTCTGCATAACCTCTTGTTTAGCTCCCCCTTACCGAAACTCTTAAAAAAAATATGACGACAGTACAATCTAAAACTAAGCTTAAACCAGGATTAGGGACAAACAAATTCCACTTGCCTCCTCCCTTGTGGCTCTCATTCACAAATATCCGTGGGCTTAGAACTAACTTAGCTGATGTTGAAGCATTTCTCTTAACAAACACCCCGGATATCTTAGCACTAAGTGAGACTAACCTACACTCCTCCATTCCCTCTAACCACTTTAACATGCCTGGATATCTCTCACTCTGCCGTAAGGACTCTGACAGACATATGCACGGACTTGGAGTTTACATTCGTAATACCCTTCCCTTGACTAGAGAAACAAACCTAGAAACAGATGATCAAGCCTTTATGTGCTTTAGACTAAACATGCAACACAATATTAGCTACTATTATTTTCTCTACCGCTCTCCCTCGACTCAGGACTGCTCCATAATAAACAAAGTATCTTACAGCATAGACACGGCACTGACCCTCGACACTAGCGCACAAATACATGTGTTTGGTGACTTTAATGTCCACCACAAAAACTGGCTTGGATTCTCTACTCACACAGATGCAGCGGGCAGCACAACCCATAGCTTCGCTATATCCCACTCCCTATCACAAATTGTTACATTTCCAACCCGTTTCCCTGACCAGGAAGAACAACACGCATCACTTCTAGATCTGTTTTTGACCACAGTTCCCGATGACTGCATAACGAAGGCCCACAGCCCACTCGGGAACGCTGATCATGCAGTGATAATGGTTGAAATCGCCCTAAACTCTAGACCCAAAACTGAAGAACCAGTGCTCAAAACAACGAGATATTATAATAAGGCTGACTGGGAAGCCATCAGGGAACTAATTAGAGATGCTCCATGGAAAAATATTTTCTCTCTCCCTGCTGAACGAGACCACTGACTGGTTCAAAACCGCAATCGAAGCGCATGTTCCCATGCGGAAATTTTATAGTAAGCCCCACTCTCCCCAATGGTTTACGTCGACTTGTGCAACTGCCATTGCTCAAAAGCAGCATGCATACCGTAGGTTTAACCGACATAAGTCCAGTTCAAACAGACTGAAGTATATAGAAGCTAGAAATAACGTTAAGAAAGAAATAGCGACAGCTAAGAGAGAATTTACGGAAACCACTAAAAAGCGCATCGAAGCACAAAAACTAGGAACTCGAGACTTCTGGAAAATCTACAACAGTGTAGTAAATAATGGGCAATCAACAATTCCCCCACTAACCAACAATCACGAGGTTGTCTCCTCGGCAACCGACAAGGCTAACATGCTTGCCAGTCGGTTTGCCTCAAACTCCACACTGGACCCTTCCAACCACCCCCTACCTGACTTTCCTATGCGGACAGACGCCACACTAGACGATCTGAAAACCACCCCTGCTCAGGTGCATGCTATCATAAAAAACCTTGATACCTCAAAAGCATGTGGACCCGATCTTATCCCAGCTGTGCTATTAAAAAAGTGCTCAGCCGAAGTAGCTCCAGTTCTCTCCAAACTCTACAACAAATGCCTTAATGAAGCTTGCTTTCCGGTCTGTTGGAAAACTGCTTCTGTTGTACCAGTATTCAAGAATTCTGGCGAAAGGACAGACCCATCAAATTATCGCCCCATTAGCCTCCTCCCACTTTTTGCCAAATATTTGAGACCATAATTAACCATGCTCTAGTCCATCATCTTACAGATGCTAAACTACTGACTGACAAACAATATGGATTTAGACAAGCCCGTTCCACAGCAGACATCCTAACTGTGATCTCTGAACGTATATACCATTTACTGGACAACGCGGGGGAGGGCAGAGCGGTAGCTCTAGATATATCTAAGGCTTTTGACAGGGTATGGCATGAGGGTCTCCTCAGTAAAATCAGATCATACGGTATCACTGGTAGAATACTTAACATAATTAAATCCTTCTTAGATAAGAGAAAAATCCAGGTTGTCCTCGACGGTCGTACATCTAAACAATATGATATAAATGCGGGGGTGCCCCAGGGTTCTATCCTTGGACCTCTATTGTTCCTGATATTCATAAATGACCTCCCCGACAACATTGCCTCTGAGATGGGTATATATGCTGATGACACTACACTCTATGGCAGGCACGACAGGAAGACGAATGAACACATTTCTAAAGAAATGGCAGAAACACTAGAGGAAGACCTCCAATCTGTAGTGGAATGGGGACAAAAATGGTTGGTCGCGTTCAATGCTGCCAAGACTAAACTAGTTTCATTCAATAATTACAAGAAACCCTCTCTACCACCCATAGCAATGGCCAACGACTCTTTATCTGAGAGTCCATCTTTCAAACTCCTTGGCCTAACGTTCACAGGAAACATGAGTTGGAACAATTACATTGAAGGCATTGCCAGGGCCGCTGCAAGAAAGGTGGGCTCTCTCTAGCGTGCTAGAAAACTACTAACACCCGAAAGTATCCTGTACCTCTATAAGGCCACCATTCGCCCATGTATGGAGTATTGCTGCCACATCTGGGCTGGTGCATCTGCTACTAGTCTCTCGCTCCTTGACAAGGTTCAAAAGAGAGTCGCAAACCTGATAGGCCCTGAACTGGCATCTAAGCTTCAGCCTCTGTCCCATCGACGAAATGTTGCATCCCTCTGCCTTTTCTACAAGTATTTTAGTGGTGAATGCTCTGACGAACTGCAATCACTTGTGCCCCCACGACGTGTGCACCCTCAACAAACCCGACAGGCTGCTAAATCCCACCCCCACACTGTAGAGATCCCTAGATGTAAAAGATCTTTTTACTCCAATAGTTTCTTCCCCAGAACCGCTAGACTCTGGAATTCCATTCCAGGTCCCTGCTTCCCCAACAGTACTGACGTGCAGAAGTTCAAGTGTAACGTGAACCGACACCTTGCTACCCAAATACCTACATAGTACCCCAGTAGTTGTTGCCCCTGATAGTAGCCCCCTACACCAAAGTGGCAATTTGCCTTGTTTGGGGTGAAAATGTAATAATAATAAAAAAAAAATGCACGACGTTACATTACATGGCCATTAAAAATAACTCCAAATAATACATGTGTGAATCTACTCCAAGGATTTATATCACATATCAATATACGGATACGTGTGTATACAGTCTTTTACGTGTCCAAGATCCGTGAGTATTACTATTTATAAATAATTAATATAACCTTCAGTAAAGAAATATACTTGCTAGTTAGTAGCAAAAAACTCAGAAGAATTCCCAATCACCATCCATTTTAAATAATTATTATCGCTGTCATAACAAATGACTGCATCTGAGCATAATAAGTTTAACAGTGATATATATTCTGAGTTTACAATTACTATTATTAGGAAACGTTTAAAGACTATAAATAACAAATTGATATATAGATATACTAACAAATAAATGAACATTAAAATAACAAATAAAATAGTAATAAATATTAGAGGTTGTCTTGAAAAATAGGTTTTAGTAAAGCGAGAGAAAACAAACTATCACAATTAAACAAATTATGAGCCCCCTCTCCCTCTTCTCTCTTTCTTCCCTCTTCCTCCTTTTTTTCCTTTCCTTCTCCTCCATTTCCCTTTCTTTCCTCTTCTCTCATCTTCGTCGGCCCCCTTTTCCTCTCTTTCTTTTTTCTTACGATTCCTACCCCCTCTCCCTTTCTTTAACCGATCATTTAGGAGTTAAAGAAATGTTCAATAGACTCGGGTTAATCTTTAACCTTTTCGTGGAAAGACTTAAAAATACTAAGAGAAAGAGATAAAAATGAATTATAATACACTAGCCCATATAGGTTTTAGATCTACAGCAAGCAGCAAAGACACGGAACAAACGTTTGTTGATAACATCTATATTCCAAAAATTTAACTCCTCAACTTCCAACAGTACCCACTCTATCCCCTAACCCCGTCATAAAAATAAATGAAAGAATGAATAAAAGTTTTTAAAAATAAATAAATCTACACCCAACCAACCTTATTCTCCACACAGCTGAATTTCACCCTCTGACCCTCCCTTTTTTTTTTTTACTAAAAACCTTATTTTGCTAAAAGTTGATTGATTTTCGTTTTTCATTAAGAATTCCGCTTTTGAATATAAGCATTGTTTCCTGAAGAGGTCTCTAGTTATTAAACACTAGAAGACCGAAACATGCTCATGACTGTGTAGCAACACATTACTGCTTATATAAAGACAAATTGAAAATGTAACTTGTTCTACCCCGGTATTGAGCACTCTTGTATTAACCTCGTTATATTTCACTGATTACCTTACCTTTGAAAAATAGCAACGTCAAATTATATATATATATATATATATATATATATATATATATATATATATATAAAGAGAAAGAGAGAGAGAGAGAGAGAGAGAGAACTTAATAAGAAGCGCATGGCTTAATTATCCTTAATACTCGACAGAACATCTTAAACAATACATTTGTTCGACTTGAAGCTTTCAACCAGAATTTCAAATCGTTTGTTGTAACTTTCAAGTCTAATTTGTTCGAAAGATCATCCATGTGAACGGATTAAATAACGAGTGAAAACTTTACAACATGAGTATATTGAGATTTTTTTGTCTCACTTGTACATTTGAGTGACAAGTAGGGGCCAGGGGGCTCGGGCGATTTCCTGCCCGAAAAGTTTGTTGGAATGCTGGTTTGATGGTTTAGATTTTCACATGATAAGGATTTCAGATAAGATGTAAAAATTAAGTTGATGGTTTGGAATGTCATCATTTTAGGGTTAACACGAAACCACAAAGAGCGCACGACTTTTTACCAACAGACTGTTCAACTCAAAAGAAAAAAAAAGGATTGGTATTAGTGAAAATCTCTATCGGCAAGAAGCTCAACGCAAGAAAAGAAAAAGAAATATCGATGAAGACACCTCCACTGAGATACTCAACAAACAATCCTCAGTCAAATCATATTAAAGACAAAAATATGGCATTTATTGCCTCCCTGTTAAACAGCATTTAAAATATGGATCAAGTGTAAGTGGAGCATCCGAGAAAAAGGAGTGTCATCCTCTTCTATATCTTAACGTATAAACCAATGAAAAGGAAGTCTTCGGATAACCCTCGACTATGATCAATATACTAGAATCGACATGAAACTAACAGTAACTAAGTCTAGTTCCATCGGAAGCTCCTAGTTTGGGGCTTCACCAGTAGATGTTGTTTAAAGTTACAATAAAAACTGATTTACAGTACAACTAATTTGAGTATTGAGAAAAAATAATAATGAAAGAAAAAGCTAAAAAAGGTTGAATTTCAGAGTAGAGTATAACTAAAGAGATATTCTCCTCGATCGAATGACATCATAACTAACATATCTACATCTAAAAACTACATCTAAACACTAAACCTTACCTATAAACACTAAACACTACATCTAAACAGTAAACACTGAATCTAAACACTAAATACTACATGTAAACACTAAGCACTACACCTAAAGACCGCATCTAAACACTAAACAATGCATCTAAACACTAAACACTACATCTAAACACCAGGCACTACATCTAAACACTAAACACTGCATCTAAACACTAAACACTACATCTAAACGCTAAACACTACGTCTAAGCACGAAACACTGCATCCAAACACTAAACACTACATTTAAGCACTACATCTAAACATTGCATCTAAACACTAAGCACTACATCTGAACACTAAACACTAAACCCTGCATCTAAACACTAAACACTATATCTAAAAACTAAAACCTACGTCTAAACACTAAACACTGCACTTAAACACTAAAAACTATATCTAAACACTAAACATTACGGCTAAACACCAAATAATACATCTAAACACTAAGCACTACGACTAAACACTAAAAACTACATTTAAAAACTAAAGACTACATCTAAACACTAAACACTGCGTATACACACTAAACACTGCATCTAAACTTTAAACACTACATCTAAACGCTAAACACTACATCTAAACACTAAGCACTGCATCTAAACATTAAACACTACATCTAAACACTAATTTAGGAATGTAACTTAAAAATGTTATAATAACATAGTTGACAACTTAGAAATAATAACATGTAAAAACATCAGGTGATTATCTTAGTAACGCATACTAATGACGTCATTTAGAAGGGGAGATGGTATTTGAGATACGTGGAAATTAGTTGAGTGAGTCGGAGTCGGGAAAGAGACAACGACGGTCTTCAGATCATGATGGCTTCGAGTAGTGGGGGAGAGTCAGAAATGGCAATAGTCAGATACAGCGTTGCAACTTTCCAAAAGGGGGAAAAAGAAACAAACTCTTGAATGAAAATTGCGGAAAATAAAATCTGAAGCTCTGTCATTTCTTGGGGAGAAATTCCATTACAGTTTCCCGTCAAACAAGACCAAATAGGGACCAAATATGTTCCCGATTGGTCAGATGTTGAGACAGTAAATAAGTGTTATTTGTCCTTTGTGTTCTGAAAGTATCAATGTATATTCTTGTTCCGTACATAAACCGTATTTAAATGTGCATACACACAACGAACTCTAGATTCGACAATTATAACGCTAGACGGTCATAGACGAACACACGTATATATACATGCAGAGATGACTGTAACATGTATAAACGCTTTCATACAATCTAAAATTGCAAGGAACACTTATATATATATATATATATATATATATATATATATATATATATATATATAGTCATCCACATACGGTACTATTTCGCTGTTTCACAGAACATCAGTGCGACTAAACAAGCAACTACCTCAAGCCAAGATCGAAACCCGGCCGCCCAAATGACAGTCGGAGCTTCTAATCGTTGCGCTATTCGGCTGCTGCTATGCGGGCAGTGAATTAACAATGTTTTGACATTGTCCAAATACCTACCTTCAATTTGTTTACACAAAGAGCATCACTTAATACCCTAATGGTAATTTGTATATCATTTCCCAATATGTTCAACCTAAGAAAAGGGAGCATTATATTCATTCACATACAGTATACACCCACCGACTACACAACACTAAGTCAGGTATGAAACATACCCTATTGAGTATCGTGCAGTGATCTGTTTTATTTTGTATTTGAAATGAAACTTGTGATGAAAGAAACGTACGCTAATGATGGTCCATCATATATGACCTTGTAAAACGCTGGCATCATAAATTTAAACATGGCCGGAAATCCAAAGAAGCAGCTATCAGACGTAGGTGCACTCCTGCAGTTGATGAGGCATATGTCAGTAAAGTTGAAGCTGCCATTTTGGAAGATCGAAGTGTGACTATTCGCCAAATAGCTCAAGAGGTTACGATTAGTACGAAGTCTGTGGAAACTATTTATAGTAAGACCATTTGCAAAGTTGCCTACCAGATAGATTCCCAGGTTGTTGACACCTTCCCGGAAGCGGGAACGCGTCGAGAACTCGAACCTGAATTTAAAAATGTGCCAAGAAGATAATTTGCAACATCAATGTGAAGTCGGTTCTGCTCAGAACCGTGAAGAGTGACCAAGACCAACACCCACAAACTGCAGACATTCACCAACAGATGTCTCAGAAACATCCTAAACATCAGATGGCTACAGACTATCTCCAATGAACAACTTTGGGACAAAACCAACCAAACTCTTATGGAGATAGAAATCAAAAAACGAAAATGGAACTGGATTGGCCACACCTTGCGGAAGCCTGCGTACAACATCACCTGGCAGGTCCTTGAATGAAACCCGCAAGGCAAGCGTAAAACTGGTCGCCCGAGGTAGACATGAAAAAGAAGCACTAAGGCTGAGACCAGGGCTGCCGGAATGACATGGGCCGAGCTGAAGAGGATCAGCCAGAACCAGGCCCGTTAGAGGAACGTCGTTGCGGTCCTATATTCCCCAAGGAATCAAGAGGCCTAAACAAAAGCAAGAAGATAAGTCGAAGTTTTTCAAATAACTTATTACACAGGATGAAACATGGGTTTACCCAGAGACCACTGGCCAGTCAATACAATGGAAGCACATGAACTCACCACGTCCTTGTTTTATCGTTATTTTCATGGCAGGTGCTCGTCTGAACTCCAATCCCTGGTCCCCCCTCGCCAAACTTTCACGAAAAACACCCGTCTAGCTGAATCCACTGTGAAAAATTTTCCCCACTCTATATCTGTGCCTAAATCAAAACGCGGATTTCATGAGCAAAGCTTCTTTCTTAGAACTGCACGCCTGTGGAACTCTGTTCCGTCTGCCTGCTTCCCTCTGGACTACAACTTGGATGTCTTCAAGTCTAATGTTAACAAATTCCTAATGAACCGCCCCCCTAATTAAACACTTCATAAAATCTCTTCACTAACGTGATGTACTTGCAATAACCCTTATCCCTGAGTGGCTTCCCGGCCTTGATAAGTGGTGATCTCTGTGTAAAAAAAAAAAAAATAAGGCAAGTATGCAGCCTTCCGCTTATAAGGCCATACTAATAGTCTTCACTGAACAAAACAGGCTATTGCAATCATAGGAGCCTATTATGCTTCATCGTTAAGGAAATTTAAAGAAACTATAAAATCAAGAGGCAGGACAAGATCAGCCAGTGCGTCAGGGGAATTACTTATTGAACGTCTCCCGTAGTAATAATTCTCTCCAAGTTTCAAATATCAGATTTTCTCAGTTGGTAATTTATTACTTTTCAAAAGGTATCCAGCTTGGACATTTTTCTAAATTTACAAAATTTATATAAAAAGATTTAAAAAACTTTATTAATATGATTTTTTTTAACCCATTACGATTGGTATATACAAAACGAGTACGTTTCAAGTAAATGATATATATATATATATATATATATATATATATATATATATATATATATATTAGCAGGTCGCCCGGCGTCGCCATGTATTAAATGGTAAATTCCTTAAAAAAAACGAAGTACAAAAACAGAAGGAAGCTGAGACATGTACATGCAAGTATTATGTTTTTTTGTAACTGTTCGTTTCTTATAAATAAAAACAAAAATATTTGAGCCGAGATCGAAACCGCAACCTTAAGATAGCGAGCCAATTACGATATCAATTAGACCAGCTTGACATGACTTTAAAATGTGTTTTCAAGCCAACTTATACTTAACATAAAGAAACTGCCATATTTCACGACCGCGCATGCGCGGTCGTGAAACAGTTACAAAGAGATAAAAATTCGATCAGCCACGTACAAATTTTTTACCCCTTAGCAGCCCTTTTTTCCGGATAAAAACCGATTAAAAAAATTTCACATCCGTATACTCTATTTACCAAATTTCAGGTCTGTAGATAAAAATACGTTGAGTGTATAGGTTGAGAAGTGTCCTCACACAAAATCTCACTTTTATAAATATATAGATATTAGTTTTTGTAAGAAAAAGTTAAATGAAAGAAATAACTCAATTTTTGTGTACTAAATTGTAAAATTATTTTTTTTGTTGTGTATATCACGGAAATAATTTATTGCACGGGCGTCCCCCCCTTTTTAAAATTCATCATTCAATAAGGTGAAAAGCTATAGCAAACATATATATGAGTATTTTAACCATAGTTCCTAATTTCAAAAGGCGAAAAATTAAAAGGTAAATTTTTGTATCTATATTTTTATGTATATACCTGTATATCTATGTATATGTATATATGTGTCTATCTTTTCATATATATGCATGTATATATTTGTAATGTTGTACTTAAAGCAAATTTATAATTTAAATTCAAATCTATATTTTACTCTATTTCTTTTCTATCTCTAACCCATATTAATTTTCTAATCAATCTTAAATCCAGACCTTTTATTTCAATTTTTTTCAGATACATCTGCCTTACTTTTAATGCTAGGTTTATTTATGGTGTCTTTTAAATTTAATAAAAACCCTTCAAAATTTGCTGACGAGGCGACCTTGCTTATTAAAAAACTATATGTAATAATTATTGTCCGTAACTTGATGTCTACCACAATAAAAAGCACTGTTTTCCGAAACGATCGTACAGATAATTGATTTTGTTGTTGTTCCTTCTTATGAAACGGATTTTTAATTTAATTATAATTTGATTTTTAAAATTTAAATTATCAATCACATTACTTAATATATATATATATATATATATATATATATATATATATATATATATATTGGCAGCAAGTCATTATTCAAGGACGTGTCAGTGCATAATTATATTTGAAAAACAACACACACACACAAACACACACAAACAATATGGATTTAGATAAGCCCGTTCCACAGCAGACATCCTAACTGTGATATCTGAACGTATATACCATTCACTGGACAAAGCGGGGGAGGGCAGAGCGGTAGCTCTAGATATATCTAAGGCTTTTGACAGGGTATGGCATGAGGGTCTCCTCAGTAAAATCAGATCATACGGTATCACTGGTAGAATACTTAACATAATTAAATCCTTCTTAGATAAGAGAAAAATCCAGGTTGTCCTCGACGGTCGTACATCTAAACAATATGATATAAATGCGGGGGTGCCCCAGGGTTCTATCCTTGGACCTCTATTGTTCCTGATATTCATAAATGACCTCCCCGACAACATTGCCTTTGAGATGGGTATATATGCTGATGACACTACACTCTATGGCAGGCACGACAGGAAGACGAATGAACACATTTCTAAAGAAATGGCAGAAACACTAGAGGAAGACCTCCAATCTGTAGTGGAATGGGGACAAAAGTGGTTGGTCGCGTTCAATGCTGCCAAGACTAAACTAGTTTCATTCAATAATTACAAGAAACCCTCTCTACCACCCATAGCAATGGCCAACGACTCTTTATCTGAGAGTCCATCTTTCAAACTCCTTGGCCTAACGTTCACAGGAAACATGAGTTGGAACAATTACATTGAAGGCATTGCCAGGGCCGCTGCAAGAAAGGTGGGCTCTCTCTAGCGTGCTAGAAAACTACTAACACTCGAAAGTATCCTGTACCTCTATAAGGCCACCATTCGCCCATGTATGGAGTATTGCTGCCACATCTGGGCTGGTGCATCTGCTACTAGTCTCTCGCTCCTTGACAAGGTTCAAAAGAGAGTCGCAAACCTGATAGGCCCTGAACTGGCATCTAAGCTTCAGCCTCTGTCCCATCGACGAAATGTTGCATCCCTCTGCCTTTTCTACAAGTATTTTAGTGGTGAATGCTCTGACGAACTGCAATCACTTGTGCCCCCACGACGTGAGCACCCTCGACAAACCCGACAGGCTGCTAAATCCCACCCCCACACTGTAGAGATCCCTAGATGTAAAAGATCTTTTACTCCACTAGTTTCTTCCCCAGAACCGCTAGACTCTGGAATTCCATTCCAGGTCCCTGCTTCCCCAACAGTACTGACGTGCAGAAGTTCAAGTGTAACGTGAACCGACACCTTGCTGCCAAAATCCCTACATAGTATCCCAGTAGTTGTTGCCCCTGATAGTAGCCCCCTACACCAAAGTGGCAATTTGCCTTGTTTGGGGTGAAAATGTAATAATAACATTTATATGTGGCTTGAGGCTTAGTTGCTTGTCTAGCCGCACTGATGAGTTGTGAAACAGCGAAACAATACTGTATGTGGATGAATATATATATATATATATATATATATATATATATATATATATATATATATAGATATGAGTAAAAATTTGGTCTTAGATCCTGTAAATTAAAAATTTACAAGAAATTTATTATTCGACAAGGAATACAAAGAGTTAAAGTGTTTTACTTATTCCATGGAGTTATAATGAATGCTCATATTAGTTTGAGAAGAAGATTTTTGCGAAATTTTGAATTGAAACGACGTATTTTCAAATAAGTTTTCGTTACAATACCTTTACTTTATATATTTTTAAGAGCATTTTGCTGCTCGATTTAATCGTTTAAATTACAATCGTTTTTAAAACAATTATCTTCTTTTCAGAACGTTGAATACGAGATGGAAAAAGCCAATTAGCACAATATTTTTTTTAACTTTAAGCTAAATCGAAAAGCTGCTGAACCAGCTCGCGATATTAACGAAACATTTGGCCCAGGACCACTACTGAACGTACAGCAATGGTGGTTTAAGGAATTTCGTGGCGGTTACGAAAGTCTTGAACGTGATGACAACGATCAGTTAAGAGCCTTAGTTGAAGCCAATCCACCCACAACTTAATAAATTGGTGCATCACGAATTGAACGACAAAAAAAACAAAAAAAACAAAAAAAAAACAAACAAACAAACAACCCCCCTCAAAAAAATACAAGCAAAAAAAAAAAAAACACAAAAAAAAAAACAAAACAAAACAAAAGTAATGGCGTTATGAAATGTCATTTTCCCTTTTTTCAATCAACAAGAACGACCGGTTTCTCGACTGAGTTGTGACTTGCGATGAAAATGGGTTCTTTACGACAACCGGCGACGCTCTGCTCAGTGGTTAGACGCCAACGACGCTCCACGACACTACCCAAAGCCAGAGTTGCACTAAAAGGAAGTCATGCTGACTGTTTGGTGGTTACAATGTAGGCGAAGTACAAATAGATGAAATGTATCAGAAACTTCAACAACAACAACAACAACAACACCCAGCATTCGTCAACAAAAAAAGACCCAATTCTCCTTCACGACAATGTCCGACAGCACTAAACTGCTAAATCAATCCTGCAGAATTTGAACGAATTAGGCTATGAAACTCTTCCTCATCCGCCAGATTCTCTTGACTGCTCACCTAATGACTACCACTTTTAAAGCATCTCGACACCTTTTTGCGTGAGAAATGCTTCAAAACGATATGCGATATCAAAAACGCCTTCAGCAACTTCATCGCCACCAGAACGTAAGATTGTTTACGTTACTGACATAAATACACTCGATGATGCTTATTCTGATCAATAAATTGTTCTTTAAACCAAGATATATCCTTCTGAATTTAAAAGTTAAAATCGCAATAACTTTCTTTCAGCATGATATTGAGCTTTTTTTTTTAATCTGGTCGGATTGTCTTATAAATATTGATACTAATATTTATATAGACTTTAAGTTTACAGTATTATACAATCTGTAATCTGAAAATATTTCTAAATCTTTTGAATTATATACACATATTTTTAAAATTATTTTTTATATTTTATTTATTAATTTTTTAATTTTTGGAATCCTTTGAGACGAGGCTTCATAATTTGTACATTTATTGTTTTTGCACGCTCTTATTCTCATCTTCATAGTTGTTTGACTAGGTTTCAACAAACTCGTCCTCTGGCCTTCTTTAGATGATTAACCGCGACGGGATAGGAATGCTGAGTCGTGTAACTTATCCCCAGTAATTACTATCGATACGGTGAACAAGAAACAGCAACAGATTCTGTATAAGAGACAGATTCTGTAAACATTTAAGAGTTCGATAAACATTTAATACGACAGTAACAACAAGGACGAATTCACAAGATAACACCACACAAAGTTAGATTACCTATTACGTTTATTAACACACCAAGTCAACATTTTGGAGATTACAACTTTTGGAGATTACAAATTTGACTTCATACTTTGATCTTGACTTCATAGGCTTACACAGTGTCTTCTCCCCGACTCTCGTCTGATTTCTATTGACTTCTTCGATTGACTTCCAACTTCTAATTAACTTCATAATTTCAAGCTCTCTCCTAAGATCCACGTCATCTTAAGTGACATCTACGTCAGATTACGTCGGACTCTAGAGGTCAGACCTATTTTTTTTTAAATATTGTTTGTGCTAGTTATGAAAACTAATATTCTTTTTATGAAAACATATTTATTTTTATTTATCTAAAATTCCTTTTTGTTATTGTTTAGAGAATCTAGTCAAGTTAAATTCCTAAAACTTCATTTAACCATATTTGTCCTGGAATTCTATTTTTCTCTTTAAAACACATTCAATTCAGCTACACTATAGTAATCTTCTCGCCCAAGTAATTTGGATATGCTCATGGAGTGTTAATATGCAGTATATATATATATATATATATATATATATATATATATATATATATATATATATATATATATATATATATATATATAACAGCAACAACAATAATTACAATAAAATAATATCAGTAACACAAAAAATTGCACAAATAAGTCAGATTGTCCATTCGGACAACAATGCTTACAGTCTGAAGGTGTATACAAAGCCATTATCGCACCAATAGAAAACCTTAATGATAAAATATACTACATCGGTCTTACTGAAACCTCCTTTAAAGACCGTTTTAGAGTCCACAAATGCTCCTTTAATAATTCCAACCATCTCAACAAAACCTCTTTAACTACCCACTACTTAAACCTGATTCAAAATAATCTCACACCCATCATTAAATGGGAAATTCTAAAAAATATCCAATACCTATAAATCCTTGTATTCCACCTGCTTCTTTTGTCTACATGGAATTTTTTTATTACTAACTTTAAAGATAGATAAATTATTAAACATCAGAAATGAAACGTCAATTGTTTGCAGACATTACAAATCCCACCTTCTTAGCAACTTCACACCCTACTGAAGTTCATATGATACAAACTTTCCAACCTAAATGACCGCATACTCTTAATACTACTACATCGAAACTCACAACTATTATATTAAACGCTATTTTACTTTATTGTTCTTCAAGCAGATTTATAATTATTTACTTTATTCCGTTGAGATTATCTCATTCTCCTTTTACTTAATTACCAAACTTTTTATTAACTGAAAATTCTTTAGATATGAAATTACGGCCAATCTCCAAATTTCACATCTTCTCCTATGTCTATGCGTAATATTTTCCACTAATAATTCCAAAAAGAATTATGCGTAATATTGTCCATTAATAAATCTAAATTAAATAAAAAAAGTTACTAAACCTATGTGGTTAAAACTCTAAATGTTCTACAACTACCACAAAACTCCACTTTCCCTCCTTCTCCCCTAAACCAAACTTCAATTCTAAAATACCCAACAAAATCTATAACTGATTTCCTACTCAAAGAGAGTTTATATAAGCTATATTGGACGCATATGTTTATCCAATGAACTGGACGCATCTTAGCTCTCTCTGTCCACTCGGCCACCGCCGTCGTCACGGAAGATTGCCGACTTCTTAACCCAGTTCTTACCTTGAAACACAACTTAATATATATATATATATATATATATATATATATATATATATATATATATATATATATTCTTAAATTATTTTATTTTTTCTCTAGTGTCTTTAACCTCTCTTCCCTTTTCCATTTTCCTTCCTCCACTCTATATCCTTTACTTCCTAGCTTTTAATATGCATATGTAAAACAATATCTTTCCTTTTTAATTAACTTTAATCATGATGATACGGACGGTTACTCTTTATCCTGTCTATTGAAACAACTTGTAATAAATTAATACATTCGGGGTTGGATTAATAAAAAACATATTTAACTATACTAACGTACTGAGCACTCTTTATCCTTGTTTTAACCAAATATATCTCGTAGTCCATCTCTCTCTCTCTCTCTCTCTCTCTCTCTCTCTCTCTCTCTATATATATATATATATATATATATATATATATATAGCTTAATGTAAAAGGAAAAGAGAAAGATCAATTCCACAAAAGGAGACTTATCCGGATAATGCCAAGCTCAACAATAATTATTGGAGCTTATACAGTAGGACAACAAGAGTATGAAATGAAGACACAAAACTATATATTGGTAGATATAGAATGGATCATTTATTTAATAATGGAATACAGGCACAATTTGGGGAATAGAAGGGACTCTTTATGTCAGGGCATTTCGAAGCCTATTGCTACCTAGCACCTTCTCTACTCTTCTGATGAGAAGCAATAGGCTTCGAAATGCCCTGGCATAAAAAGTCCCTTCTAAAAAGTCCTCCAAAATTTGCCTGTATTCCATTATTCAATAAATGATCGATTCTATATCTACCTATATATAGTTTTGTGTCTTCATTTCATACTCTTGTTGTCCTATTATATATATATATATATATATATATATATGTATATAAAGAGAGAGAAAGAGAGAGAGAGAGAGAGAGAGAGAGAGAGAGAGAGAGAGAGAGAAATAGATAGATAGCGTGTCCAAAAAAGTCACTGAAGTGTTTTGAATATATATATATATATATATATATATATATATATATATATGTGTGTGTGTGTGTGTGTGTGTGTGTGTGTGTATAAATACTATTTTCTGCAAATAAAGAATTAAGAGAGCGAACAAAATAAATATTAAAGGGACTCCAAACCAATATTTTTTTTTTATTTTGTGCTTATTTTTTTTTTTATTGGACTAAAACCCGTTGGCAAACATTTGCGAGTCATTTATTTCCTTTTATTCACTAAAATCTGAAGCCAATGTCCGGGTTAGCATTTTACCGTAACATTTGCATCAAATTTATGTTTTCTTTGTTGACTGTAAAATATTCACATCAAATCGAAGACAGAATTTTATGCAACTGATGTACGCAAATTAGTTTCTATGTGATAAAAGTGTTGTTGGTGGTATTTTCGTTTTATTTTCATTAATAAAGTCGGGCTGAACTGATTTATAAGCATGGGAAGTTAAAGGTTAAAAATCTACATCATTTTCATACAGAACCTTATATTTGTTTTGTAAGACAAATGAGAAGAAAAAGTCCAGATCAATAAAATCAAATAATTATGGAAAAACCGGCAGCGAGATATTTCGGAGTAAAATGGAATTTTATGCACAATTTTTTAATTTAAATATTGGCCTTATATATATATATATATATATATATATATATATATATATATATATATATATATAACTACTTCATTTACTCACAAAAAATTAATATACGAAAGTATAAATTTATGCGTAAACTTTAAGTTTTTACTTCAAAAGTGTTCAATACGTAGGCAGAACTAGTTAGTAAGCTATAAAATATATATGGCGATTAAGCTACACTGAATATTCCGCGTTTCATCCAATCTAGGACTCTCCAGGTTACTTTCGGACAACACCCACGCACACACATATGTATATAAGGGTTAAAAGAAAAAAAACCATAAAAACTTAGAATTAAATTAGAAATTTATTTCAAATATATGTGGTATCACACACACACACACACACACACACACACACACACACACACACACACACACACACACACACACACACACACACACACACACATACACACACACAGATATATATATACATATAATAGTGATGGAATTATTCCAATGTTTTTCCCGATTTCGATACAATTACTGATTCCGTTCTAAATTTCCGAATCCGTATTAAATTTCCGATTTCGATTCTTAATAAATCTCTAAATATTTGACAATAAATTTATTATCTATTCCAGATTACCGTAAAGACGCACATTAAATGTGCAGATATTTTATCAAACGTAAAAACACACTTATGGGTACTTATCTATGGATTTTAGTTTTACTGATCATTTAAAATCAATAAATAGTTAGTATTTCATTATGATTACCAGCAGTGGAAAGCTTCGTTTTAACCAAAATCAAGGCGAGGAGTTCGGAGTATGGCAATAAACGAAATATAGAATATCAAAATAAAATAAAATAAAATATAAAAATAAAATAAATCGGCGAGAGAAAAAAGTAAAATATAATATAAAATTAATTAAAACAAAGAAAATTTGTTTTAATTTTATATAATATTTTACCTTTTATCTCTCAACCTTTTATTTTTCTGTTATTT
Source organism: Euprymna scolopes (assembly GCF_053919585.1). Taxonomy (NCBI): domain Eukaryota; kingdom Metazoa; phylum Mollusca; class Cephalopoda; order Sepiida; family Sepiolidae; genus Euprymna; species Euprymna scolopes. The sequence continues at coordinate 25,022,509 of NC_136497.1, forward strand.
TTATTGTTATTTTATATTTACCCTGTGTTGGAGATTTAAAACAGAATAGCTATTAAATCCATGGTTTTCCAATGTACCCATAAAAATACTATTTAATAAAGCCCAAAACTACATGAGTGAAATAGCAAACGTATTTATACAGAAAATAAATTTTACCTTAGGATAACAACGTATACAAAATAATGAACAAAGTATAATCCCAACGACTTCCGACAGACTCGTCGGAACGTGACAAAAGTCGGTATCGTTTTAAAGCTCGGTCTCTCGGACGATAAATATCGAAAAATTGTCCCAAAACATTAATTTCTACGCCATTTTTTACAAGGAGGGGTCGGTTTTTGCGTCGACATTTTCGCAAGACATCGTCTCCGTTGGATTGACTACCCTTAATTCCAACGCTCGCGATTTCCGGTTTTACGATGGATACATCAGTTAAGACCTTATTTTTTTCTACTTTCTCTTCTTCCTTCGCGTTACGGGTTCGAGCCTGCCAGCCTACTATTATTTTTTTAACACCTCTCTTCAGCCAGGCTGCCTAATATTGTTTTGATCCCCCAACGTCTATATACCCCCGCTACTAACACTTTTTAAAACCTCTCTCCACTCGGGCTGCCTACTGTTGTTTTGATCCCCCGGAGGTTCCTTACTACACGACCTCTCAACACCCGAGCAATGCCGGGTACTCCCGCTAGTAATTAATAAATAAACAAATACATAAACAAATACACTCGTATAAGATAAAATGTAAGTAAATACATCTAGATTAAAACTAGATCAGCTCCCAACACAAAGAAAAAACTCGATTCCCGCCAAAAGGATCAAGAGACAAGTGAATTAGAGGCCAAATTACTCTTGCTTGATAAATGCGCGCCCATTGGCTACGATAAATGAGTGTACTAATAACAAAGAATCTGATTGGCTGACTAGCAAACACGGCGTCACGTGTACATATAAAAACAGGATAGATAATTTCTCATTCAAATATAGTCTTCAATGGTCTTATGCTGGCCCGCTGTACTATTCTTATCTCTTTATACTCTCATTTGTATTATAATTGAATTCATCGTAGAGTCAAGCTAGAAGCGTTCACGTTGCGATCCGTGACGTGTAATACTTGCCACAACCTGCAAATTCTACCAAATATTGTGGCGCCGAGCTAAAAAAAAAAAAAAAAAAAAAGCGATGGAGCCTAATAAATGCCAGTAGTCTACAATTACTGGTATCCATAACGATCATCCACTTGTGAGACGGGAAGTTGCCAGCGGAGTAGAGATTACAAAAGCTATCAATGATGAATTTCGTCTTTATGGACACAAAACAACAATCTAATAACTGAAGTGAAGGAGAAGCTTCCCAAATCGCATCGAACCCCTAACAACATCCCAGGAAGAGACCAGTACACAGCTGTAGATAAGACGGCTATAGACTGCCTCCCTTCATCCTGATACGGGAAATTTCCATTCTGTGGCCCTCTCTGACGGTTGAGAAGCACTTTGGCTACAGTGGGAAACACACAATCGCCCTAAAACAAGAATGAGGAGACCAGATGGAGCTAGAAAACTGATATAACCATCTGCGAATGTGGACAGGAAAACCATACGCTACAGCACCACATTGTCTGCCAATCTTCTGCCTTACTAGTGCAGATTTAAAGATCTTGTACAATAATATCAGATAAAATTATGAAGCTGATGTATAATCACACGCTTTAAAGATCTTGTGTTTTAGTGAACATGACTGAGATACGAGGGTAAATCAAAAAGTTCTGAGACAAATTGAAGAAAAACTTTATTTATGGAAGTTGAAAACTTTATTTTTCTACACACGATCCGCCTAACTCAATACACTTCCGTAAGCGATGTTTCCATCGATAATTTCCTTCTTCATAAAATTCTGGAACTTGTCTAGTGAACCAGGTCACAACCTCTTTATTTGCTTCATTTATGGATTGAAATCTTATTCCTTTCAAATGTTCCTTCAGTTTTGGAAATAGGAAGAAATCACTAGGCGCTAAATCAGGACTATAGGGAGGGTGTGAAAAGATTTCCCAGCGAAACTCGCGTAAAATTGTTCTTACACTCTTGGCCGTGTGTGCTGGAGCATTGTCATGATGGAACAGAATTTGACGATGGAGCTTTCCTCGTCGTTTCTTAGCCAATGAAGTCTTCAGCTTTCTCAAAACTCCTTCATAATAGCTTGCGGTGATAGTTTTCTGTCCTTCAAGAAAATCTAATAAAACGATTCCATCTTTATCCCAAAAAACAGTTGCCATTATTTTTTGAGCTGACCTTTCTACTTTGAACTTGATAGGGCCTGCTGATCCTCTTGGTAACCATTGTTTAGACTGAACTTTGCTTTCAGGATCGTACAGGTAAATCCATGTTTCATCACCGGTTATGACCCGTTCAAAAAAGTTTGCCTCATTTGCTTCAATTCTAGTCAGAAGGGCCAATGAAAGATCTGATCTCAGATTCAACTGATTCTGCTGCAACGCTTTAGGCACCCAACGAGCAGAAAGCTTACTCAGACCAAGATCTTCTTTTAAAATTGAAAAGGTTGACCCAAATGAAATGTCAAGCTCCTTAGCAATCTCATTCACTGTTATTCTCCGATCTTCTTCAACAAGATTCCTGACAAGCTCGATGTTTTGATGTTTTGAGCATTTTTTGATGTTGAAGGCCTACCTTCTCTTTGGTCCTCTTGAAGATCATTCCTACCATCCTTGAATCGTCTGATCCAACGATAAACAACAGCTCTAGAAGGTGACGAGTCTCCATAAACATTTTGTAGAGCTTTAATGATTTCCATCGGTTTCCATTCCAGTTTTGTTAGAAATTTAATGTTTGCACGAACTTCAAATTGGCTCATTTTGGACTGTCAAAAAGTTAATATTATAAAATATTATCTGAAAAAAAAAAAGAATAAAAGATTTAGAACGCTGTAACTTGTCAAATTTGTTGTTAAGTAATCAGTAGTGCAATTAAACCTTGTTTTGTTGCTCTATTTTCATTTAGATTGAATTTATATCACTTGTCTTAAAACTTTTTGATTTACCCTCGTATAAGAGACATGTAGATTGAGAGAGTAGCTGATAGTGAAGATGCCCAGAAGACAAGAGTGATGAAACAATAAAAGAAACGACGAGGCATAGTTAACAATAACAATATTTATTTTGTGTTTGGCGTGCAAGAGATGTTCTATTCGTGTATAAAGAATTGAAAGAGAAAGTTTGTTATATTTATTGATTTGGCGCCAATTGTTCAAAATTGTCGAAAAATACCCAGCACCTAGGACGTTACAAAGAAATTTCAGCGTTCATGGAGAGAGAGAGAGAGAGAGAGAGAGAGAGAGAGAGAGAGAGAGAGAGAGAGAGAGAGAGAGAGAGATATGTCACGTGACTGACGTCACACTCTTCAAAGCTAGCGCGGGATATTGTACAGTTTCGTATTTGTACTCTATATCTGCCACTCCTTCAGATATTTCAACGGTTGTAAATATTTAAAAAAACCCACAAAGTAATTTTTATTATTAGTCTGAACTATAATCCAGATCGAAATATTATAAGAAGAAGGAAAATCTATTATTTGGAATTCACTGCTTGTATAAATATCAAGGTGTCCGTATTGTACGTTGGTAGACCGATCTATTACTCTGGGCAGATGTCGCTATAGTAATAGTAGCAGTTGTATTATTATCATTAACATCATCATCATCATCATCATCGTCACCTACTGTTTTTAACAGCATCGGCGACCACGGTTCTCCAAATTGTAGAGCCATGGTAATCTTGGAAAGGCAAATAAAGAGGGTAGTTTCCCGTTACTTTCCGTCTAGATTCGGGGGTGCGTCTCTCCATTGAGTTAAACGCGCTCTCAGATACCAACCTGAAAATTTCTACAGTGCCTAGCATTCCCGAATGGTCACCCATCTAGTATTGGCTCATCGTTGCTTAACTTCGGTGATTTGGCGAGACCAGGTGTGTCAACGTAATTGTGGCGTATACATCATCATCGTCATTATTATTATTATTATTATTATTATTATTATTATTATTCGTAGTAGTAGTAGTAGTAGAAGTAGTAGTAGTAGTAGTAGTAGTAGTAGTAGTAGTAAAAGTAGTATTGGTTAACGTGTTTAGAATCGGTCTATTGTGTTTATTTTTTCCATATAATAATACTATTGTTCTGATAAAAAAGAAATGTTATCTTGTTTTGTTAACTTGCTTGAAATGAAAAAGAATTAAGAAATGAAAAAAGAAAAACAGTTACGTCAACATAATCATAATGCCCACACCCCCTCTCGCTATCGAAAAATATAGGGGACGATTGTCTTGTTTTAATTCGGGCTACAAGCAAAGAAAGAAAAGAAAATGTAAAAAAAAAAATAAAAAATAAATACAAGCAGGTATTACACGAACACATTACACGAATACATATATGACACAAACACACATACCACGCACACACACATAACATACACATACACACGCATAGACACATAACAGACCACACTTACAAACCCGACGTTGCGCGAGAATTTTATTTTATTTTTTTTACTTTTATTAATGTTCGCTTTCATTTTCTTCATTTTTAAACTGCATAAATATTTTCGCGCTTAAAATTTTTTTACATTTATTAATAACTAGCGGGGTTACCCAGCATTGCCCGGGTGTTTAGAGGTGGGTAAGTAGGAGAGGGTGACCCTGTTTTAATATTATAAAAAAGCACTATGTCGAAAAAGAATTTGGAAAAACCAAAACAAAGAACAGCGAACAGACGTAAAAAAAAGGGTGAAAAAAGTTTAGGCAGTAAGATAGGCTCGAACTCTAAGGCGGGAAAAAAGTCCGACATGTTACCCTTACGCCAAAGAGACATAAAACTGAGAAAGAATAAAATTAAATGTTTAAAAAAACTTGCAGGTGGTTTAAACTAACATTAATGTTTTCTAAATCAAACATGACGTCATTATCGTAGTAACAGGAGGAGAGAAAATGAAGGAACGATTTTTTCGGCACCACTCCCTGTAGAAAAGGGTCCAGTTTAGGGAAGGAATTAATGTTTTGGGCCAATTTTTCGATATTTGTCGTCGGAAGTTTCGAGCTTGAAAATGATACCAATCTGGCGAAAATCCGTGGCCTCTGTCGAAAGTTTTTGGAAGACATACAAACACGCATACATACATACATACATACATACATACATACATACACACATTTTCGCTTATATATATATATATATATATATATATATATATATATATATATATATATAGATAGATAGATAGATAAAAAATCTAATAAGAGGCAGTGCTTACGTGGCGAATAGACGGAGAGGAGAATTGGTTACGAATATTACGGATGTTAATGAAACGCAAAATAGAAATTGAAAATAATCGTTTGATTACCTTTCTGATTTCAATAAATATTCGATTAATAGTAAACTAGTAGGGAGACCCGAAAATTTCCGGGATTAAATGATGATCAGCAAATGTTTTACACTCCCATATTTTTTATTGTCATCGAAATCGATGAAATTGCTCATCGATTGATTGCCTGGACTTGAATTAGTTTAAAATGTAAAAGTCAAATATCATACTTCAATTGTGCTCTAATGAGAAACATTCATTTCAACCCCCCCTGTCATAACCTACTGTTGATTTTATATCTCGAGCCTTTCGGCTTGTGTGGCAATAAAACTTCTTAAATACGCTTGTGATGTTAGGCGGTGTAAAGTGTTAACTTTGGTAAAAATCGCTCGTTCCTTCCTTCATTGGATTATTTCGATTATCGATTATAAATCTGTATCGAAGACACTTCGATACAAAACCTATCTAAAACACTGTCAGGCACATAAAGTACTTTTGTGTGAGATTTCATAATATCGACCGAGCCGTTTTCGAGTCCATAAGTCGCAGACACACATACACACATACATACATACACACAAAGTTCATTTTACATAACAGTAGAGATTTTATAGATAACAGCTTGAATTAAAGTTTAAAACGCAAAAGTCAAATATCATGGTTCAGTTGTGCTCTAAACAGAACCTACTATTGATTTTCTGCTTGTGCGGTTATAAAACTTTTCAAATGCACTTGCAATGTTAGGCTGTATAATGTGTTAACTCTGGTCAAAATCGTATGTTCCTTCTTTCATCAGATTTTTTCGATTATCGATTATGGATACTTATCGAATACATTCCGATACAAAACCTATCTAAGAACACTGTTCGATGCATGAAGTACATTTTTGTGAAATTTCATAAAAATTGGCCCAGAAATTGCAGAGTCTATAGAGAACTCTCTCTCTTTCTCTCTCTCACACACACACACACACACACAAAGTTAATTCTATGTAATAATAGAGATAAAAGTAAATAAATCAATATGTAATTATCGAAGTTATATTGATGCGAGAAACACATACTAACGCACACACACACACGTGAAGTTCTCACATAACTTAATTAATATTGAAAATGAATAAAACATAAGATCTCAATCAACATCTACTTTCAAACAATCAAACGCACAGAAAAATACGCTTCCGTATATCGCAAATATTTAACGCATAATATAAAAAAATCAAATGCACCCACTTCATTTCTCTCACTTTTCTAGTTTGTTTTTAGACTTGACGCTCGGAGAGATGTTACTAAAACCAGTCTTGGCCACTAGCGGAATATACGTCACACTAACAACGAGAAACGGTCGCGATACTAACAAAAAAAAAAACGTTTGCACCACTTCTCACTTGAAACGTTCTACAAACTCTGACCTTTTATTTACTTTTTCTTTTTATTATTCGAACAAGTGTGACAAATTGTGTCCCTACGGTAGCAAGCGAGTAGGATTGACTGGATAAATATGTAATTTACACAGCTAACTATGAGGAATTTAGAATATTTTTAAACAAATAAATAATAACAATAATGAATTGGCTGATCTCGGACGTCAAAGAATGATGCAATTGTCGAGTATCCAAAATAGGTCAACATCATAGAGAATAAAAGAGCAAGTTGATATATAGCTAAGGACCGAATCGGGGAGACTGCCTTTTGACGTGGAGAGAGAGAGAGGGAGAGAGGGAAAGAGAGAGAGAGAGAAAGAGAAAGAGAGAGAGAGGGAAAGAGAGAGAGAGAGAGAGAGAGAGAGAGAGAGAGAGGGGGGGGTTCGCTTGGTGATAGATTTTCGTTTTCACGAGAGGTTTTAGTTCTTAGGAAGAGAGAGGGCCAAACGCAAGTTTGAAGATGTAAAGACTAGCGAGGAGAGCTTGATGTTGCATCTCGGTCATTATGAAGTATGAAATACCGAAATAAAGAGGGAAAGAAAGAAGCTGTCTTTGTGTTGATTCACATGCCATCCGATATTTTCATCGTCTACAGGCCGAAGAGTAATTAATGGCAAGGACTGGCAACATAGAAATCCGATTAAAAGTATGCCTATTATACATACATGATTAGAGACGCATTTATGCGATATGTAATATGTCATTTACTTATCTATTCACATTGATACTGTATATACACAGTACACAACATTGTAAATTGTATATTTACGTAGTTAACTCTACCCGCTCGCTACCGTAGGGCCCCAATCAGTTAATTTGTCGTCGATAAAACTTGATATATTTTGATATGGATTCACCTTGTGATTTTGCTGTTTATTTCCCTTCCTGCTACAAATTCTGAAAAATACATTTTGATTATTGCGAAAACTATTTAAAAAAATCGGCACTTCTGAAAAATGATATGAAATTATCGCAGTCGATTACGAATTTTGATGAACGTCTACGATATCTTTGGTAAAGAGAAACGCTGACATAGTAAACTCGCAAAATCAGCGAGTCTTTCAACAGGTACCCTATGGAATTTATGCGAAGGCAGTAGCTAGGTAAACTTTAAACAACAAACAACTAACTTATTAGCCTTTAATAACAAAATTAATCCTAAACTTTAGTACACGCAGTATTAATACTAACTCTTCGACTTTGGGGGGAAAAATATGTCAACGCTGGTCAAATAACATTTTTCACCAAACATTATGGATAAGAGGTATGACATGTCTGCCCATGTTTTCCGAATTGAAAATCACTAATTTAGACGATAAATCCATATTGCAATATCTTTACGGAATTTATCATACACTTACTGCAGGATTTTCACACTAACAAGAACAGGTGGTATTACCTGGAATCTGAGTGACCACAAGTTCAGATTTTCTTGTAGTTTTCGCCCATTTCGATGCCTATTACAAATCACTTTGTATTATCGCAACAGTCATTTTCTATTGATTAATCACTGATAACGACCGTTGTGTTCCCCTGAAATTAGAGTGGCAATAACCCATCCCGAAAGATTCGAAGACGTTTATCTGCTGGGGTTCTCTCCGTCATTGGTTTTTGCATTCATCTTGACTTCTACTAACTATCTAGTTTAGTACCAACCGAGACTATTCCTTCTAACTCTTTTTGGTGGAGGTGGATACAAGATTATGAAATGTTTGACAGTTTCAGTTTTCTTGGCCTCGCGTGACGTTCTCTCCATATTTTTTGTTTGAGTTCTATTTCAACTTACTTTTGGTTCATCGGCGTTAACTGATTATCTAGTTTGGTTTCCGCACTAGAAAATAATAATTAGTATTTCAGCTGTTTTCATCTGCGCTATGCAATGCATGGCGTCTTGATTCTACCTTTTTCAGGATTTTCGCGACTGTTTCTAGCGCTTCTACAATTAATAGTATTACTGTAATTTTTTTCGTGTTTCATATACCTTTAAACTATTTACATAAAAAAATGAAGCGCCTTATTTATCTCCTTGTAACGACTGGTAAATGTGACACAAGTGTTAAAAAGTGGGGTGGATTGAAGAGAAAGAGCATTATGACCTGCAAAAATGCCCTGGCAGTCCCGTTGGTATTCTCACATAGAAGCGCATCAAGCGATTAGCAATGAAGTAACCTCTTCTCATAGGGAAAATCCAAAATCTAGGAGAGTGGACCTCTGAGAACTGCAGCCAACAGGAAAAATGGCATTTCGATTATAGCATATATTCTGTTGATTTTGAAACCGTTACAGAATTCCGGTGATAAGGACTGGATTTGTTTTTATTTCGATTCATAACTTTTTAGTTCTGCTTCGTTTTGTTTTATGTTGCAGGGTTTCTAAAAACGGGATATTAACGTAGGTTTGTAAGGGAACGTATTTGTACTGTTATGGGGTACTTTTATGAGGAGGATCTGTTCTGTTCTCTATAATCACTTTATCACAGTACAGGCGGTACGAGTCTTTCTCTACTCTATCGTTATTTCTATGGAAAATGCTCGACTGAGCTTCAATCTCTCAAGACATTCGCAGTAAGAACTTATCTTCTTGCCATAGCGAAAATAGATTTCTCTTCTTTTCCTTCTTCTTCCGTGTGCCATAACTTCAGACTGCATTTCCATGGACAGTGTTTTGTTCCAAGGAATTCCTATCTGTGGAATGCACCATCGTTTCATTTTGAAACTGAACGTATTTTTCACAAGTTTAAAGAAGTAATACACCATATTTAGAGATCACGTTATTTTGAAGATCTTCCTGTCTAGAAAGAACGGTGGAAGAATGCATAAATAATGTTGGGATAACGTATATTTTTTTTTTGATTAACAGATCAATCAGACAGTTAACAAAATTAATTAAAGACAAGATGTCTTAAATAAAGTTTATTATTTTACATATTAGAGATTCTACGCCAGTATCGATTAAGTCTGCTAATATGAATTTTGACAAAGGTCACACTGAGTGCATGATGATAACCTAGACCTGTAGAAAGGAATCGTTCCCCAAAACGAGTGTCGTAAAGTTGAAGCAGAGGGGAACAGGTCTAACGCCATACACAAAAGAGAGATATGAGGATATGACGAATGATCTCACGTTTTTCAAGCTTGGAGAAACAAAGGTTTTCAGATCAGTCTCTCTGTGGAAGCTGTGCGAGACACAGCTAATGATGTAGAAAACTTGATAATCTAAGCGGAATGTTACTAATGTCTTTCTCCCTTTCTCTCTCTCCTGAGTTCATTCTCTCTAAATTAAACCCCGAGGAAAACTTAGCGTACGCCTCCTTGTTATACTTTCTGTATAAAAAGAAGCGTCTATAAAGAAGAGGTCCCCAATATAAACACCCCACACGTAAAAAGGACGCACGTACGTATAAAGAAGACTTCTTTGTTAATGATAAATGTTACAATGATGAATCGTGTTCTACAATATACAAAGAAAGCGTTCGATGATGATGATGACGATGATGATGATGTATGCATTTCTGTTTTTAGGATTTTTATTGACGGTACCACAATCAATAGCCTTTGCGATGCTTTTCATAGAATTATAGGAATGAAAGATAGATGACAGTTAATCACATGAGAATTATGCAAAACTTTCCCGACAGATTGTTAGGCTTTTGTCCTGTCAGTGTTAGTTGATTCGAAAATTGATCAATATCTTATCACAGTATTTACCATAAGTCGAATTCCAATATTGTTCGCATTTATTTTATTCGGCAATTTATTCAGAACATAATAAATAAATAGGGGGAGGCAGTCAGAGAGAAAGAGGAGAGTGAGAGTGGTAGGGAAAGCAATAGAGAGATGGAGAGAGTATGAGTGTAAAGGAGAAATGTGGGAAAAATTGAGAGTCGGGATATAGTGGAATAGAGAGCGAGATAGATAGGAGGAAGACAGATAACGATATATATATATATATATATCTATATATCTATATATATCTTCCTCCTATCTATATATATATATATATATATATATATATATATATCGTTATCTGTCTTCCTCCTATCTATATATATATATATATATATATATATATCGTTATCTGTCTTTTCTTTTGTTCTGTCTTCCTATATATATTATCTATCTATTATCTATCTATTATATATATAAATCCGTAATCCTGTCTGTTTGTTTGTTTGTTCACAATTTGATTAATATATACAAAAGTTTCCTTACTTTACCCTTTCATTTATTTCTATATATAGCTTCATTCTTGGAAACTAGATACAATAAAAAGATTATGTCATTTGCATATGACATTAAGAAAAATCGATTTTATTAAATAGCGGTATCTTAATTAATGTTTCTAGCGAGAGAATTGTTTTCAGTGTTTTATTTAAAATTGTTTTTAATAAATTTTAAACAATAATTATATTGATAACATTTATATTTTGGGGAATTATTATTTCAACATCGAATTTTTAAAAACCTTTAGAGTTATTTGCCGCTTAGAATCTTCCGATCATTTCATTTGTTTGTTGTTATTATTCTTTAAACAGCTATACAGAAATCGAAAATTTTACGATGTGACCCATCGTTTTTAATACCTAAAAAAATAGGATCTACTGCCCCCCTCTGAATTCCACAATTTACACTTTTCTTTCTTTTTTTTTCACGTTAATCTCATCGATTACAAACTTTAATTTCTAATTAAAAAATAGGTAAATTTTTACGACGTGACTCAGCGTCTTTTAACCCCTAAAAAAATTAGGACCTACTTTTTTTGGGCCCTAATACGTTTAAACAATCTTTATAAATAATATGATAGAAGTAATTTCGAAAAAAAGAAAATTAACATTTTAAAGTTGGGGATCACTTTTCTATATAAATTTAACGTAAAAATGAACACCCATTTTTGGCCACAAAGTATTCAACGAGATATATCATCTCTAGCATTTTTTTTTTCAAATTTAGCGATCGAGATGGATGGGGCAAAACATGACAAATACAGTTTTTTTTTGTTTGGTGGGCGTGGGAATTACATTTGAAACATAAAATAATTATAAATTTAATTAATTTTTCTGACACCATTCTGTACTTTCACCTTACACTTTTATAAACAAAATGAACCCCAGGATATGACACATTCATTTTTATTATTTTGGAGGGAGATTACATTAGAAGCATAAAATGATGAAAAATTTTATTTAATTGTTTTTAAATTAATTGTTGATAGATCTTCATTTTTTTAGGAGTTCTATCTACTTGGTTATTTTTATTTATTTATTTATTTTTGCGATCACGCGGGCATTCGCTGTTATCTTTAGTGAAATAAAAGTTCTAATGATTTATTTTTAATTATTTATTTTTAGGGTGGGTATTTATAGTACTCAATATCCGGGAAATAGTTTCTTCTATCTGTATCCATTCTGCCGAAATATCTGGTGGAGAGGGTATCTGGTACTTCTTCTTTTAAGGAACGATTAAATGTACATGTTTTTATCCGTTCTTTTATTTATGGAATTGTTGTGAGGGTATCCATGTTACCCATGATGAAAATGATTAGTGTAGCAGGTGTGTTCCAAACGGAACTGTATGTAAACCCAGGCAACGCTGGGTACTCATGCTAGTATATATATATATATATATATATATATATATATATATATATATATATAACTCCTTAATTTACTCACATAAAATCAATATTCGAAAGTATAAATTTATGCGTAAACTTTAAGTATTTACTTCAAAGTGCTCAATACGTAGGTAGAGCTAGTTAGTAAGTTATAAAATATATATGGCGATTAAGCTACACTAAATATTCCGCGTTTCATACACTCTAGGACTCTTCAGGCATAAGTCTGAAGAGTCCTAAAGTGGATGAAACGCGGAATATTCAGTGTTTTGATACTCAAAAATTTTACCCTAAGCAAAATATGATGAAAGTAAAGATAATTTTCACGAAAATATTTTTTTTATATCAACTTTGTTTTCATTTGTAGCCAAGAGTGACCAACAAAATGATGTTTCCTTACAAAGAGAAAATGTTATATATATATATAATAATATAAATATACAAGAAATAAATGTTACCATAGTCAATAAAAGTTACTTTTATGGTAGAAAAGTTCATTGATTTGTATTTTTAAGTAGTTTGTAAAAAAAAAAAAAATTTAATTCACGGACCGATTAAAAAAATAATCAAAATGGCAGCGACTTTGAAATGGAGAGCCCGTTTCCAATTTGCAGGAGGGGCACCTGAGCATTCTGTGTTAACAATTTAAGAGAGTTCCGTCAACGTAAGGAATATTTATAAACATATTTTAATGTTTTCCGTTATTTTGTGCTTGAGGAATATTCGATTATGGCATGTGCAGTTTATATAACAATTCATTTAAATAGTTATCGCCTCAAATTTCGTTTTAATTTCGGTTCGCTGAAATTATTTCAAGTAAAGAACATTAAAAATATTTCAAAACAAAAAAACATAACTGAACTTTTATTGACTATGGTAACATTTATTTCTTGTATATTTATATTTTCGGGTAGTCGTTTGTTGGCTTTTCTGCTAAACACTCTTACTAAATAATATCGACGAAATATCGAAAAAAAAAAGAAACAAAAACAGTTTTGAAAAATAATGAAGCGTTACTTACTTTAGTAAAATAATCCGAATCAGAAAAATGGGATATTAAAAAAGTAAAAGCGTAATTACCTTAGTTTTTTAAAGCAAAGAATCGATATAAATATGTATAAGAAGAAAATGGTACCCTTTTCAAGTAGAACAGCTTCGTTTCAGTTTTACAGTATTGAACGGTGTAGTATTGCGTCATCGGATTCAGGGTTGTACTATTGTAATGTAAAGAACACGCAGAAAGGGTTGTAATCCACTGAATTCCTTCTAGTACACTGACAAAAAAAGTTTAAACAGATATATAAATAAAAATAAAAAGATTATGTAAATGTTTTTAAAAAGACACGTAATCACGTGAGCAGGATTTCCCCTTCTTTTGACACGATAACAAGTAACGTTCTTATTTTTTTCATTATTTATCTATTTTCGAAAGTGTGTCACGTGCAAGTGGAGAAGGAAAAAACAGAGTTATGCAAAATTTGTGTCAAGAATTGTCTAAAGTTCCGACTTTTTTTTTGGCTTTCACTTTAATAAGAACGTGAATTTATGAGGTGAATTTATTTGACACAATATGATTTAACTAAAAAAAAAAAAGCTAACGTGAATTAAGATTAAAGTCAAGGTGTTAGTGTGGACCTTCACCCCTTTTAAAATTCCTTGTTAAACTTTGTAACATATTTACATTCTATGGAGGTCAGGCGCGAACGAACACCCCATAATTTTATTATACCGTATTTCTTCAAACTGAAACATAATTATCAAACTATACTTACGCAGATAAATATGAAAAGACTTTGTTAAAGTTTGTGCCATATTTCCATGGAGTACAAGCGCGAACGCAGACCCCACAATTTTATTATACCATCCCTATTTAAGTTAAAATATACTTATCAAAGTATTATTATGTACATCTATCTCAAAAACACTTGTAAACTTTTTTTTTCATTTTTTTTATTTCCATACTTTGTGGACCAGGCGCAAACGCAGACCCCACAATTTTAATGAACCACCGTTCTGCTAAATCAAACATACCCATTCCTGATCCTCGATACATTTTCTATCATTATATGTAATCAATTTTTTAAAATAGTCAACTATATAGGAGCCTATTCGTGACCAGACACACACACACACACGCACACACACGTTCAGCTTTATATATACACAGGCGGCAAAAAGAAAGTCCGCACTTGTAATAAAAAATAACTGCAAATTTAAGCTAAATTTAATGTAACCGTTTTAACAAACTATACCTCATTTGATTAGCCTTTTATTTTTCTATAATTCTACATGTTCATATTTGATTTTTAAATGAAATATTTTAGTGTTCACGTCAATTAAAAAAAAACTTCAAATTGAAGAGGCAAAAAAAACTCCGAACAATGGAAAATTGTTATTTATTTCAATGTAATTTTAGGACATTAATGCAAAACACATACAACAGCAACACAATGAACAAATTAATATTTAGTAGCATAGCCCTTCTACAATTTGACAGCCTGCAATCTTTTGGGAATTCCTTGAATTAGACTGCAGCAATACTCCGGGAAAGGGCATTCCACTTTAATTTTTGTCCAAAGTTCTTCTAAATTTGAAATTTTATCATTGCGTAGATGTAGGTTGATGTAATGCCATACGTTTTCGATATGATTGAGGTCTGGAGATTGTGCAGGCCAATCCAAACACGGAATATCATACTCTTCCAGGAACCTCTTGACATTGCCAGCTGTGTGAATGGGAGCATTATTCAGCATGAAGATGGGATTATCATCCAAATTCAGACCAAAGTAGGGTAGAAAATGCTTAGTCAACATATTAATGTACTTGGTCAAATTAATTCGACCTTGCAAGCGAACTATAGGCCCTGGACTATTGGTACTAATAATGCCCCACACCAAAACGGAATCTCCACCACCTTGCAGCGTTGAAACTGAGCGGCTAGGATTAAATTCTTTGTCCTTCCTCCGACGGACGCACTGCCTACCATCACTGACTAGCCTATTGAACTAGCTTTCATCGCTAAAAAGCACTTTTGACTAATATCTTCATTGCATCTAACGAAGTCCAGACGGCGCTTTCTGTTCTTTACAGAAATCATTGGCTTGCGTCTTACAACATATCCTCGCAAATGAAATTCCTTTAATCTGTTCTTGACAGTAGAAAGAGAGCACTTTTTAACAAGATTGCACTGTTGTTGGATTTGGGGTGCCGTTTCAAATCTGTTTCTTAGGCTGCAGATCTTGATAGCATTGCCTTCCCTAAGTACTAGTACGACCAGATGTAGGGGAATCACGAACACTGCTGGTGTTTTGGTGCTTTTTCACAGTCTTTCGTACCGTTTTCTCATCACATTTCAATCTGCGGCCGATTTCTCGATTGGATAAACCAGAAAGGTGGAGATTAATGAGCTCCTAACGATCACTAAGAGAAAGTCGAGGCATATACGCTAAATGTTACGTTGTATAACCTGGAACAACAACAATTACGATTAGAGATGTTTTGTTGCTTGTTGGTGGATATTTTAAACTGATTTAGGGGCGATAATTTGAGCTAGTTTTAAGTGAATTTGTTGCTGCGGACTTTCTTTTTGCCTCCTTAATTTGAAGTTATTTTTTAAATTGACGAAAACACTAGAATATTTCAATTAGTTGAGAAAAATGAGTTGGAAAAATTACATTGGGAGCATTGCCAGAAACGCTGCGAAAAAGGTAGGTTCTCTCTACCGTGATAGAAAGCTACTAACGCCTGAAAGTATCCTGTACCTCTATAAGGCCACCATTCGCCCATGTATGGAGTATTGTTGTCATATTTGGGTTGGCGCATCTGCTACTAGTCTCCTACTCATAGACAGGGTTCAAAAGAAAGTCGCCAACCTAATAGGTCCTGAATTGTCATCTAAGCTTCTGTTTCATCGACGAAATGTAGCATCCCTCTGCCTGTTCTACAAGTATTTCAATGGTGAATGCTCTGACGAACTGGAAGCACTTGTGCCCCCTCTACATAAATACCCCCGACAAACCCGACAAGCAGCAAAATCCCACCCCTCCACAGTTGAGATCATTAGATGCAAGAGAGCCTTCTACTCCAGTAGTTTCTTCCCCAGAACCGCTGAAATTTGGAATTCCCTTCCGAGTTCCTGCTTCCCACACTGTACTGACATACAGAAATTCAAGTGTAACGTGAACCGACATCTTGCTGCCCAAATCTCCACATAGTACCCATGTAGCTTATGTCCCTGATAGTGGCCCCCTATAGCAAAGTGGCAATTTGCCTTGTTTGGGGTGAAATTGCAATAAACAAAAAAATTAAAAGTCAAATATGAACAGGTAAAATTATAGAGGAATAATAGGGGAATCAAATGAGGTAATGGTTGTTTAAACAGTTACATTAAATTTAGCTTAAATTTTCAGTTTTTAAAAAAATTACAAGTGCGGACTTTCTTTTTGCTGGCACTTTATATATATATATATATATATATATATATATATATATTATTCAATTTAACTTCATATCTATCTCTTTCCCTCCCCATCTCTCCCCCTCACTTCGACCTCTTTTGCGCTCTCTCTACATTCTTTATTCATCTTCCCTCTTTCCCCCTCTTCCCCTAACTCTCTGTCCTTCTCCTTATTTCCCTCTCTATCCGTCTCCTTATCCCCCCTCTCTATCTCATTCTCTCTCTCTCTCTCACACACACACACGCACACACACACACACACACATATATATAGTCTTCGTTTTGAAAATTTTAACCTTAAAAACTATTAAAAAACTTATTATTTAATTTTCATATATATTCTTTCATCATTCGTTAGAAAACTATTTAATCAGTAAGTCGTTTAATCAGCTGCAATCGCTGTATGAAGTTGCTTTCTCGAATTCACAATAATCCTTATGTTATTTCAGGGATCATCAGTTGTCTACAATGAAACACAGTTTCAGAGATTTTAAAACAAAACAGTATATTGAATCATGGCTCTTCAGCAGTGTTGATCAAACACCACCTTAATAACAATATATATATATATATATATATATATATATATATATATATATATATATATATATATACACCATCTTTTTTGGCAGTTTTATCCAAATCTAAGCAACTATTACTTTAACTAATCAGGGCTCGTTGGAAAGGTAATGACCTGAATTAATGGGCTATGTGACATTTGGACTTAAGGATAGCACGTTAAGGGGATCATCCATCATCCAAAGCCTATTTTTGTTACTTTTTACAGCCATAATATATTTCAGTAATTTGTTTTCCTAGTTTAACATATGAATTACAAAATATCTGATATTTCCCTCAAACCTCTGGCCTTGATGGAGGGGAGACTAAAACTGGATGCTATGGTTTCAAATGATCTGAAATATCAGTAAAGGGAGACTTGAATCCAAATATTTCTCATATGTTATAACTCCCCTCTATGGTTTTCATTCATAAAGTAAATTTCACAGTGTGTAAGGCTCATTTGATACTGGAGATATTTATAATCGTACCTTGTTTGTAAAAGAGGGGACATATTTGCTGTTATTTCAGATCTTTTGAAACCATAGAAGCAAGTTTTTTTCTTCGATCCATCAAGGCCAGAGGTTTTGAGGATATATATATATATATATATATATATATATATATACATATATATGTGTGTGTGTATGTGTGTGTGTGCGTGCGTGTGTGGTAGAGAGAGAAGGAGAGAGGATAGGATGATGGATTGAAAGGGAAATAGAGAGAGAAACAGAGTCAGGGAGAGGAGAGAGGGAGAAAGGGAAGAGGAATGGGGACTGTAGAACAAGACAGACAGAGAGAGAGAGAGAGAGAGAGAGAGGGAGAGAGAGAGAGAGAGAATAGATAGAGAAGGAAGGGCGGGAGAGAGATAAATATGAAGTTCAACTGAATTGATTAAATCAAGATTTGTTAGCTATCGGCCTCAGTCAGGATTGCGGATCTGCGAATGAAGCACGACGGATGAAGCAGACTGGTCATTAGTCTGTGAAATGAATTTGTAGCGGTTCGACAAAAAAGGGGGGAAAACAATGGACGTTAATTGTTTTGACAATGTGGACGTATGATTAACAGCTTTGAAACCTCGAGTAAGTAATGAAAAAAGAGAAAGCGGGGGGGGGGGCGGGGGGACAACAGATCGATAAAATAGGGATGAAGGAGCCAAGGTGGGGAATAGAGCGATAGGAAAAAGCAGGAAAACGGAAACACTGATTAAAGATAATATGAAACCCGTGTGTTTACGCATGTGCGTTTTTTTTTTACGAGATTTGCGCTCGAGAGTGGATTGGAGTCGAAGAAAAATAAGCGATAAGAAAATCGAAAGACGAAAAATTCAATATTGGTTTGACGGTCCAGGAAAAAGGGAAAAATCGAAAACTAAGCGAAAGTAAACAACAGAAAGAAATCAAGAACAACAAAGAAAACGGAGCGAAGCAATTAAGAGGAGACGATGAGAGAAGAATAAAAAATGATTGCTTTTCGATTAAAATTTCGAGCAGACTTTATTTTATTAGCGTTGGCTTTGCCGCCAAAGGAAGCTGAAAAGAATCAGACACGAAACTGACGGAGAAAAGATGCAAATGATCTCATATAAAGCTGTGCGAAACACACACACACACACACACACACACACACACACACACACACACACACACACACACACACACACACACACACACACACACACACACACAGAGTTAATCACGGATAATCTTAAAAAAATCACTTCACATATTAATAACGACATTGGCCATAATACACATAAGTAGACAGCAATACGAATGCATGGTGACGTCAAAGGTGACCGGGGTAGTAAGTGGAGATGGCGCGTCTCGTCGGTACGTAAGCTCCACGCGGCGACCGGCGGGTTAATGGAGGTCTGTCCCGCTGATTGTGTCGCCTTCACCGGCTAGGCCCACCACCACAAATATTTATTCACTTCAAATGTGTATTTATTGTGGACCCTTGCAATCGTCATCTCTTCATCATAATTTTGATTAAAATCAAGTGAATTAATGTTTAGACTGATAAGCGGGGTCTTTTATGTCAGCATCTCCGTCGGGGCAAAAGCAATTCCACCTCAAGAATGGAGGTCGGTTTGGTGGGGGAGGAAATAGAATCGGTGCGAGATGAGAAAAATAAGGCACTCTAGAGAAATACAACAGCAGCAGCAACACTGACAACACTCCTATAATAATAATAATAATAATAATAATAATAATAATAATAATAATAATAATAATAAAAATGTGGAATGATGATGATGATGATGATGATGATGATGATGATGATGATGATGATGATGAAGAAACGACAAATTAAAATTAGAAACGGAAAAGGTCAATAGACCCCTCCCATATGTATCAACAGATACTAAAACATACCTCAATAAAATACTATATGCAAGGGAAAAATCAGTGAGCATGAAATTCAAAAGAGAAATAAACATCGGCCAAAGCAATGAATTGACAAAGCCTGGATGGTAAATCAGGCTAGAAACCGAGATTACTAAATTAAAAAAAAGCTAAAACCATAAATAGAAGCACAAACAAAAAACTGTGGAAGAGAATAAACCTGACTAACAAGGAAAGGCCAAGTAAGAAACATGAAAAACTAAAACAAAAGATTGCACATTTGAAAACAATGAAAGACAATTTTACCAGAACGTGAATGGAAGAATAATAAAAAAAAACATAACCGAACGTGATCGAAACAAAACATTTCAGCAGCCAAATATAAAAACAACCCCCAAGACCACAACAGAAATTCCAAATAACCAAAAGACATGAAAAATGAACTTCAAAAAAGTAAAGAAGGAAGAGAAACAGAAATTAATGAAGAAATGTTCAAGACGACCGAAAGGAAATGGTAAACTAGAAAGCGCCAAGCTACGATGGAATATATGCATACTGTTAAATAAAATTCACCCCCCCTACATGGTAGACTGGTACGAAACCTGAAAGGATGTATCTGCAAAACAGAAATACTAGAATGGATGACCAAATGAAGAAGTACATTAAAACAAAAAAAGACGCTGAAAAGTAAATTACCCCGAGCAACTGCAGCAAAATAACGTGCTCACCAACCATGTGGAAAATATTAACAACACAACTGAGTAAATATATCACACCTTTAACAATCATGGACTACTGCCCATGCATATTGGAAAGGAAAGAGCGTGACACACGACTTGCTATACATAGATCAAATAATCCTAAACTAGGTAAAAAGCAAGAACATAGCCATGTCATGGATTGATTACAAGAAAGCCGGGAGCATAAATGTCTAAAATTATAGAAGGTACTCAACAAGATAGTTAAAACTATTAAGAAAGCAATTAAAACATGGAGACTGGAATTGACAGCTGGAGGACAACACACTGGAAATGTGCGGAAAGTACTAGGACATTAGAGAGGCTTATTAGCCCTCAAATTCCAGAGAAGACTGTTATGGTGTAAGTTGATCTACCTATTTCGGGAATAAATGGACTTACCCAGACACAATAAATACAGTTACAACTAAGCGTCGTGACAGCTACTCATGGCAATTGTGGCAACAGAATCGGACGCCTACTTTTATAACATACTTATGTGAATACACTTTCTTTAATTATACGATAGCGTTTGTCTTGATTATCACTACCCATTTGATGGCAATAGAAAAACTAACCGATGTTTTCAGCAAGAAATCGACGATAAACAGTTGTTACGATAACACAAAATGATTTGCAACTTGTTTTCACTAAAACTTCAGCTAACACCATTTTACTATTGCTAATGAGCATCACTGATTATGTCTTGTGAAGCGAATAAATTTTAATAGTGTACATTGTTAGAAATAAAAACCCGAGATAGCAAAGAGCATAGAACTGTCCAAGCAGGAAGTGGTGAGGGCACTTGCAATCATAATACCAATATCCTAGTGTTCTGGATACGGATGCCACCAAATCATCAGAAATTACAGAAAGGATAAAAAAATACCTCAGATGAACAAGAAACTCTTAGAAACGATATTATATAAAAGAAACAATGAAAAGAATACATCGACAGTATCCCTGGTAATATATCTAGAATTCTTCATAGGTTAGATAAAAGAAAAAAGAGTCAGGCAACTATACCACAGAACTCAGAAACTAATGTCCTATGCATAATTAACTGCATCAGAAGATCGATGTAGGTATCATTTAACGACCCGTTTTCCTTTTTTAAAAGTTAAAAATGGAGTGATTTTTCAATTTAAAGTAGACGACAGCCTATTATATTGTCGGAATAACAGGATACATTCCTGTCAATCGATGTTCCCCGGCTTTCAGTTCTGTGTAACAGTAACCCTTCCACAGTTGGTTGCCATGGTGACAGAAAATGCTTCAGCTGCGTATTTGGACCTACACTAATAAAGACTGAGATGTTACATTACAGCGATTTAAAACTAAAAAAGGAGTCCGGTTTGGTAAGAGGTACATTAGTACATTAGTAAGCGATTTCGACTGAAACCGGTCTGAATGGCCTATGTTTCTTATTTGTCGAATACTAATAATAATAAATATATAGCATTAATAATAGTTCCCCTCCTCCTCCTTCCTTTCCTCCTACCTCCTCCTCCTCCTACTAGTATTTAGGAAATGTCTAAACTTTATACGGTACTAGCAGACCGCCCGGCGTTGCCCGGTCGTAAAAGACGCATAAATATTATATTTTAATTCATACGGAAACTGAGAAATGTGCATGCGAGTATTATGTTCTTTCTAAACTGTCCACTGTTTGAATTATGTGCACTGCAAATTTGAATATTTATTTAATAAATTTGACGAGAAAAATGCGCCACCTAGAAGGTTGTTATTAGTAGTATATATATTAAAGGTAAATACATGGATTTAAACTTGATCGTATTAATTGGATTTGTACTTTTTAGATTTTAAACAACCTTAAAAAATGTGTTGTTTTTCTTTTGGTGTTTCAATACTACTGGGCTATCGACGAGTATTTTGCAAAACTTAGATGTGGCCCAAAAGTGATTTGGAAATATTAGACTATCGAGTTGGTTTCGGAAAAGCACATCGCAAATCGTCTAGAGACGTTGAATTCATCAGGCAGCACTGATATGTAAAAAAGAGATCTTCATCACGAAACTTAAATGATTTTTTTTTAATTCAAAACGAAAAACATTTCGTTCTAGAAAAGACGACACAATTCCATTTCCGTTTAATTTTTTTGTTGCAGACCATCTACTAGTTGGCCAGCGGTGTACAACTCCCAAGAGCGATAAGAGACTTCTGTCATGTCTAAAAAGGGAAAAGTGTTCAAAGAGCGAGATCGGAGATGCGCCGCTATACAACTCATGCTCACTACGTCGAGAACATCACCAACATAATCTCCCACAACACCAAAGCCAGCCCGATCGCCGCCATCTGCCGAGTATTTGCCAAGCTCTCAGCATGCTTAGTTTCTTTAGGGCAACATTTTTATTGTTCTACTCTGTATATCGAATCAAAATTGACTATATTTAAGGAATACTGTCTAAGAAATGGAGCCTTATTTTAAATGGGTGTTAGAGCAGAAGCATCTGTAGTGAAGCAAGAGTTGTGCAATCTATAACCTCATCTTTCTTGTACTCTTGTTTGAGTCTAATTGCAAATAGTTCGGGACACGAGAAACAATATTTTGATTAGCAAAGAATGGTGTTTCGCCATTCTACTAGACTTGTTGCACACCCTGGACATGAAAGTCTAGTCTACTCTATTAGCTGGAGGGAGGGTATATGTATTTCCTTCTCAAAGTTCATCACAATATATTGTAGTCTACATTACACTGTAGAAAATCTACTGTTGATTTTATGGAATTATTTTTTATTATATAATGGTTTGGATTAAAGGTTAAAATGCAAAAGTCAAGTATCATAGTTCAACTGTGCAGTAAACAGAAACATTGATTTCGAACGTGCTTTGTCTAATCAAAGAACCTGTTGATTTTGTATTTAGGGCCTTTCTACTTGTGCAGTAATAAAACATCTCAAATACACTTGTGATATTAGGCTGTATAAAGCGTTAACTTTAGTCCAAATTACCTGTTCTGTCTTTCATAGGATTTTTTTCTATTATCGATACTTATCGAATTCATTCCCATAAACAACCTTTCTAAGAACACTGCCAGATACATAAAGTACATTTGTGTGAAATTTCATAAAAATCGGCCCATTCGTTTCGGAGTCCATAAAGAACGAATTCACACACATACATAGATACACATAGAAAATGTTCCTTTTAAATAATAAAATAATAAAAAAGACAGAAATATTTTCAGTTTTAAACAAATGACTATGATTGAAACATTTCAACATTTCGTGGCTGTAAAAAGTGCCAAAAATAAAAATAGGCTCCGGATGATGGATGATCCCCTTAATGTGAGACCTTTAGGGCAATTGTCATATTTCGCACTACACAATATAGGACATTAGCTTTCCAACAAGCTTTATATTCGCTGAGATTTGAAACTTATATAATTGCCCCAAAAGTGGTATATATATATATATATATATATATATATATATATATATATATATATATATATATATATATATATATATATAACTCGTAGTCAAATTTAATATAAAAATGCTCATATCTTTTGTTCTATTGGACGAAACTACATGAAAACTTACAGGCTATTTTATGGTTAAAATCTTATGACAATTAGTAAAAAAGAACCTACATTTTCAAACCAATAAAATACACCTAATTTGCCTACAAATTTAGCTGCTTCGGTTGTGACTCCTGTAGCCATGCCAGGCTCCTAACACCCCCCCCCCACACACACATATACATATGTATATATATGTGTGTGCGTGTGTGCGTGTGTGTGTGTGTGTGTGTGTAAAGATTGTGCACACACACGCATATATATATATATATATATATATATATATATATATATATATATATATACTGTGGAAGCAAAATCAATTGTTCGACTGGACATGGAAGCAATTGTAATGTAAAATGAAATACACTTTTTGTTGCCATCAACACCCTGTTTGAAGTCTTGATTTTGCTTCCACAGTATATAAATGCTCAATCATGAAATATAATTTTGTAGCTGACTCCTTAAGTCAACTCTTTCTGCCTTAAAACTCATTGGTATATGAAAACTTACTGAATTACACGTAAACATAATTTATATCCTTAATTTGTTAAATAAGCCATCGTAGCACGTTCTGGATCTGTCTGATTAAATTAATTATTAAATCATAGACGCCTTCTAGTAATCAATGAACCGAAAACATCAAACGGCCTGAATGTTCTCCCTTTAACTGTTATAGGAAATAAAAATCTGTTATAGGAAATAAAAATCGACCCAGTTTCCAACAGAATTAACTTATAGCAATTAACAACATAATTGAATTATCTGCCTTCATAATTGTCTTTATAAACAATATGAAAACATTCAAGTAGAATGACAATAAATTTTAAAACATTAAATAATAATAAATAGATTAGAAAACCTCACTCAGAATATTGTACAAGGATTTATATATATATATTTTTAATTATTCTCATATTCAATTAAACTTTAAACCTAAATGGTGTTAAATCTAAGTACTACAATAACGATAATCTGTAAACATTACTTGCCACTAATACGAAACTAAAATTAACCGTAACGTTATTGCAAGGACAGCCATACTATAAATACAAAAATAAAAATTAACAACTCTTTTTATAAAAAATTAAATATTTGGGAAATAAAGAAACAGCGAGATCTAATTTAGGAACTCAACGAATGGGATATGTAAAATTTTTTTTTAAATGGCTTAGGGTTTTCTGCGAAAACTTCTCATGATTCTGTTCTTAAATAAAGATACGAAAATTAGGCGATATACTAATACTTAAATGGACTTTCCGTAACTACAGCAAAGGTAAATGTTTCCCACATGCTTTTTCCGTTAAGGGAATTTTTCTTTTTTCTTTCTCTTCAAAAATTCTCTATTGTCAAAAGTGTGTTTATTCATGAAGTCTGAAGAAATGCTGGTTTTGGAAAATTTTCAAACGATATAATGTTTGAAATTATTCGACTGAACATGGAAACAATTGTAACGTAAAATGAAATACACTTTTTGTTGCCATCAACACCCTGTTTGAAGTCTTGATTTTGCTTCCACAGTATATTGATGCTCAATTATGAAATATGATAATTTTGTAGCTTACCCCTTAAGTCAACTCTTTCTAGCTTAAAACTCATTGGTATATGAAAACTTACTGAATTACACGAACTCAGTATATTACACACACACACACACACACACACACACACACACACACACACACACACACACACACACACACATATATATATAATATAAAGCTGAACGCGTGTGTGTATGTGTGTGTGTCTAGTCACATATGGTTGACTATTACAGAAAACTGATCACATATAATGATAGAAGATGTATTGAGACACAAGAATGGGCATGTTTGATCTGGCATAATGATGATTCATTAAACTTGTTGGGTCTGCGCATGCGCCTAGTCCACAAAGTATTGAAATTAAAAATTAAAAAAAAAAACGTTTACAAGTGTTTTTGATATAGATGTACATAATAATACTTTGATAAGTATGTTTTAACTTAAATAGGGATGGTATAATAAAATTGTGGGGTCTGCGATCGCGCCTGGCCTCCATAGAATGGAAATAGGCACAAACTTTAATAAAGACTTTTCATATGTATCTGCGTAAGTATACTTTGATAATTATGTTTCAGTTTGAAGAAATATGGTATAATAAAATAATGGGGTGTTCATTCGCGCCTGACCTCCATAGAATGGAAGTATGTCACAAAGTTTAACAAGGTTTTTAATATAGATCCACAGAATATTGTGATAAGTGTTTCAGTGTGAACAGGCATGGTATAATAAATTATGGGGTTTATCTATCTTATTTTTACTTCCATCATATTTTGCTTTGGTTTTGATACCCCCAAATTCGAAGCTATCTTTTTACAACCCTTCCTTTTCATAACCTATCATACTTTCATAAATCAGAGTCCATTTTCTGTAGGCTGCTTTTGAACCCAGTCAACGACGGGTACTTTTTCATATATATATATATATATATATATATATATATATATATATATATATATATATATATATATATATATATATGTGTGTGTGTGTGTGTGTGTGTGTGTGTGTGTGTACAATCTTAACAAATCCTAAAGCATATCCAGCCGAAATGCCAGAAAATGGCTGCAGTTATGAGTTAACTATTTTCTAGGGACTGGATGGGTTTGGTCACGAATACACGACAGAAATAATCATTCAGAAAATTTAGTGATGCATTCTGGGAAGCGAAATCATTCAAACCGGACAAAAATTGGCAAAAATACTACTAAATAACAAAAAAGAGGAAAAGGGACAAAAACAAAACAATGGGTTATCCCCCTTTGGTCTCAGAAGGTAAACAACGAACAAAATTAGAAAATAAAGAAATTGGGACATTTTGTGATCGGAAGAGCGTGCGTGATGGAAGTGGTGGACTCTGAGGAATTGTTGTCAGTGGCCACTTTCAACTGTGGACGTCAAAAGGAAATGCTGCTTGTCAGGGAACATGTGACGATGACACGCACTTCGCATAGAAGCGCCGTTTCCGTCTGTTTTCTCACAATTATCGCATCGTCTCTGCTTAGGGAAAATAGATGACTTTGCTTTCTGAAAAAAAAAAGAAGGAATTCTTATTAATGCCACCAATCATAACGAGGCGCGCAAGCCATTGTTGAATTTTTATCAACACTTCGTCAATTCTTTGTTAAGACTTTACTATTATTTTCAAAGCCATGCAAGTCAGACAAACCGTGGACTTTACTAATAGAATTATTAGATATTAGATGTTTTAGACCGTTAAGCACGTTGACTTATAATGAGTGCTTTATGCTAAATTTATGGTAGAATATTGTTAAATTTGTGCTCATGTGTGCATTAAATACTAATCCCTATTAACCCCTAACTAAAATTAGTGTTTATTTTCTGATGTCAAAAACGATAATTTTTTTTCAAAACAGAATCTTCCACTAATATAATAAAATAATAAATTTTAATTGATTTTAAAATACCTGTTAAACTAAAATCAAAAATCATCGGAATCGTGCCTACTTGCCGATACCAAAAACGATTCCTTTATTAGTCTTTTTTATTTGATTTTGTGTAAAGCAAAACCTTCCACTGCTCGTAGTAATAATAAAAAATAAATATTTATTGATGTTTAAAATACCATTTTAACTAAAATCTATAGATTATCCCCCACAATTGTGTTTTTACGTTTGAGAAAATATTTACAGATTAACCTTGTATTTTACGGTAATCGGTAAAAATAATAACTTTATAATTAAACTAGCCGAACGCCAAACATTACCCGGTCGGAAAATACGCTTAAATATGATATATTGATAATTGCAGGTTTCGTATTTATTATTATATTATATTGGACTCAATATATAGTAATGATTTAAAAAGTTTAAAAAAAAAATGACTTGTGTGCGACCACCGAGAATCGATACCAAAACATTTAGCTTACAATTTCTTTTTTCTTTTGATGTTAATGCCTGAGCTATGAAGACATGTTTACTGCAAGGCTAAAAATTAAAACATGAACCAATAGCTATTACGTTATGCATGCATATTCGTAATGCCGTTATTCGACCTTCACCTAGCTAATTCCATTTATTTAATTTTCACACTTTTGCACCGATTTTCCCCGGCTAAAACCCGATTATAAAGTTTTGTACGGGTTTGAATACCCTATATATTAAGTTTCATGCCTGTAAACCAAAAACTGACAGAGGAGTTTGGTAGGCAAATTAAAAAAAATATATACATACATAAATATACATAGAATGAGGTTTGTATTTACTATAACCTTTTTACGCAAATATTACGCAAGTATAAATCATGTAGAATATCTGCATGAATATAATTACACGTAATAGTTAACTAAAGATGATCATCCCATTAGAAAACCGAAAAAAATAGGGAATTAATTAAAATGAATGTTTAAAAAAATATGCAAATTTGCTAGATATTTTGCAGATGAATGCAATTCCACGACCCATATATAACAAAGTTTTATTTTTTTAATAATAAGTAGAAAAAAGGGTTTTAATATGAATATCAACACACACACACACACACACATACATACACACACAAAACTAAATGTATAGGAGTATAGAGATTTATTCGGAATCAGAATCGGTACTTGTATCAGAATCAGAAAAATATTGGAATCATAATTACTTCTCATATATAACTTTGAAGAAACTGCTACTGATGTTCTATATTGAATATTAAACGTTTTAGCAAATAAAAAACGAATAAAAGTTATAACCCATTAACTTAGAACGAGTACTTTATTCTTAATCGATGGTTGAATATTGTTAATGTTAAGCTTATTTTTGCATTAAATACTAATCTCTATTAATCCCTATTGATTCCTAATCTCTAACTATGCAATTAACGGATACCTTATCATACCAAACGTCCATACAAAATGTCAGCCAGATTGGCTCAGTAGTTTCGAGAAAACTTCTAGAGTAAATATCATATTGTGATCACTAATCTCTATTAGCCCATATTAATCCCAAACCCAGCATGAAACGGATACCATAATACTTAGTTCGCTGTATCTTATCACAACAAAAGTCCATACAAAATTCCAGCCAATCAGCCCAGTAGTTTCCGAGAAAAAAGGAAGTGACAGATAAACAGACAGATAAACAAAAAGAAACCTCTATTATATGTGTGTATGTGTATCTATGTGTCCGTGATTTTGTTTTCTATGAACTAAAAAATAGCCGGGTAGATTTTTATGAAATTTCACACGAGGGTACTTTATGTTCCTGGCAGTGTTCTTAGATAGGTGTTGTGTCGGAATGTCTTTGATAAGTATCGATAACCGAAATAAACCGATTAAAGAAAGAACAGGCGATCTTGATCACTTTACACAGTTTAACATCACAAGTACATTTGAGAAGTTTTATTTCCATACAAGTCGAAAGGCTCAACATATAAAATCAACAGTATGTTCTTTGATATGACAATGGCGCGTTCGATATGGATGTTTCCGCTTAGAGTACAATTGAAGCATGATGCTTGACTTTTAAACTTTAATGCAAGCCATTTTATATAAAAATAATTTAATGAAATCAACAATAGGTTCCTTACAGTGCAATGTATACTACAATATATTGTGAACTTAGTGACTGCAAGACACATATGAAGCTTCCTCTAGATGCATCGCCATAGGTCCCCAATTAGAGCAGACAATCAATCGATTTGATTGAAAAGTCGGTGATTTTCATCGATTTCGATGACAATAAAAATATGGAAGTGTGAAACAGTCGTTGGTCATCATTCAATCCCGGGCAACGTCGGGCCATCGTGCTAGTATAAAATATATTACTAAACGAGTGCGATGGATATTGCATTCCAACCGTGAACGGTGGCCAATGTGTTTTGAGGGTGTACTTTCCTCGGAGGTCTGGTATATTCACAAATAAAGAAACGTCGACGATTTCAGGTATGCAAGAAATGGTCACCTAGATTCTTTTATTGCACTTAATACAACTCCATTTTCTCAACTAGCAGTTGTTTTAGGTTAAAGCATCCTTACAGGATTCTTGCAGCTGACTTTAGTTTAAAATCTTTATGTCACGTGATTAAAGTAACCAATTAACTTTTAGCATTGAAACTCAGCTAACCCTAAGATCCTCTCTACATACCGTATAACTCGTTTTGAGAATTATATTTGCCTTTCTCCTGAAAACACACTGCCCGCAAAAATATACAAATAAAATAATAATCACATGGAATTTCTCCATTTATTAAAAAAATGTCTGTTGTTTACTTGGAACGGAATTTTGATGAACAGTTTCTCTCTACTTTCACACTGCCACAAGACTGTTTCTCTCAGAGATACAACAAGGCAATTTCAAATCTAATGTGAATAACATTTTCTCATTATTTGTTAAATTTTATCTATGTAATTCATTATTTTTAATCCTCTCATAATATTCATCATCATTGAACTGCCAATCTATTAATCGCAATAGTTCTTATCCTAGAGGGTAATTTTTTCTTTTTTTTTTTTTTTTTTTTTACTCACGTTCACCCCCAAATAAGGCATATCACCATGTAAGGGGCTACGATTTGGGATCATGCCTAGAAAAGATTAACAAGATGTTGTTTTATGTTAGAGTTGAACTTCTGCATATCAGTACAGTTAGAAAAGCAGATCGCATGAAGGAAATTCCAAAGTCTACGTGTTGAAGGGAAGAAACTATAAGAGTATAAAGCTTTCTGGAATTTAGGGACCTCAACAGTGAAGGGGTGAGATTTTGTTGCTAAGCGAGTTTGTCGGAGATATGTAGATTGAGGAGGCACAAAGGAAACGAGTTCATAAGAGCACATTCCATTAAAATATTTGTAAAACAGGCAAAAAGATACAACATTGCGGTGATGGGACAGGAGCTGGAGCTTAGTTGACAAAGTGGGACCTATTAGATTGAAGATTTTTTTGGACTCTATCAAAGAATGAGAGACTAGTGGTAAATGCACCAACCCATATGTGGCAGCAATACTCTATGCATAGGCCGTCTCTTTGTCCATAGAGTTTGCATTTGTTGTTTTCCTAGGTTTGATCTATTTCAGCTTCGATGTAGTTAGTTTTTACGGCATTGTCTGTGCAGCTGTCAGTAGCGATTACATTTCTCTGTTTAAATATCATTTTCTTAGACATGTTTAGCCATGTTTAGATGTCTGTGCGTTTGTTCTCTTGTCATCAGTATGAATTGTCCATGTAGCTGTTTCTCTTCCAATCTTTTTTTTTCTTGTTTTTTGTTTTTGGTTTCACTGCTTCCTGTATTGTTCATTTTGATGATGTCTTTCGCAGCAAGGGTCAGTCTTTCTGTGTTCTGCGTTATGCTTTTCAAAGTCTTTTATACTAACCCGTCCTCTCCCCCTTCCTTTTTTTCACGTAAAGTCGGTCAGTATGGAGCTTATCGCATTGTGCTAATCTCTCGAATGTACTGCAATATTATTATTATGGAAATTCCACGTAATGAGAAATATATTTCATCAACCTATTTTGATAAAGCTGATAATTTTTGGATAACGTAAAAAATTATTTGCTTTTATAGAAAAACTAATAACACACAGCAAATACGAGTTTATTAGCATTTCTATGAAAATAGTGTTCATTGTATTTTAAATATAGAAATGACTTAAATGAGATAAATTTATAAGAATTAACAAATACTCTGAAAATAATATTGTGTTACATAGTTCAATATAATAAAATCACATTGTAAGAGACAATTTTTAATTTACTCCTTCAACCCAGCACCTCTTGTAAGACAATGTTTGTTATTTTTTGTTCTATTTCTTTCGAATGTTTCTCTTTTTTAACGTTTGGCTCTTTTCTTTCACCGGTAAAAAAACTGCTGTACATCGAAATTATTACGAGTTCCTTCCTCTCACCATTACAACAATGATCATATATTATTATAACGACATTCGAAAACGAGGCTACATTAAAGGGAGGTCACTCTTACATTCTTGCCCAAGTTTATTAGATTGTCCTTATCGGCTACTAGTCTCTCGCTCCTTGAAAAAGGTTCAAAAGAGAGTCGCAAATCTGATAGGCCCTGAACTGGCATCTAAGCTTCAGCCTCTGTCCCATCGACGAAACGTTGCATCCCTCTGTCTGTTCTACAAGTATTATAATGGTGAATGCTCTGACGAACTGCAATCACTTGTGCCCCCACGACGTAAACACCCTCGACAGACCCGACAGGCTGCAAAATCCCACCCCCACACTGTAGAGATCCCTAGATGTAAAAGATCTTTCTACCCCAGTAGTTTCTTCCCCAGAACCGCTAGACTTTGGAATTCCGTTCCAGGTCCCTGCTTCCCCAACTGTACTGACGTGCAGAAGTTCAAGTGCAACGTGAACCAACATCTTGCTGCCCAAATCCCTATATAGTACCCCAGTAGTTGTTGCCCCTGTTAGTAGCCCCCTACACCAAAGTGGCAATGCGCCTTGTATGGGGTGAAAATGTAATTAAAAAAAAAGGAGCCAAATCTCGCAAATTTCGCATTTTTGGAGCAGTTTGGCGTTCAGAAATTGCTCTTTTCCAAGCGTAACTTAAGAACTAACCAAGGAAAGAACAAGCAGAATATAATATAGTTTATTATTATTATTATTATTATCATTATTATTATTATTATTATTATTATTATTATTATTATTATTATTATTATTATTATTATTATTATTATTATTATTATTATTATCATTATTATTATTATTATTATTATCATTATTATTATTATTATTATTATTATCATTATTATTATTATTATTATTATTATCATTATTATTATCATCATTATTATTATTATTATTATCATTATTATTATTATTATTATTATTATTATTATCATTATTATCATTATTATTATTATTATTATTATTATTATTATCATTATTATTATTATTATTATTATTATTATTATTATTGATAACGTTAACAACAACAGCAATAATAATAATAATAATAATAATAATAATAATGATAATAATAATAATAATTTACCAACAATTACTGCTTAAATGTTTTGTCATTTTCATCTCTCAATTTGTTTAGTTGAGTTAGTAGATGTAGTACAGCTGTTGTAGCAGGGTCAGGTCACAGGGGAAAGCCAATGAAAGTGATAAGTATGAACGTTAGAGAAAAAAGATTAATATAAGACCTGGCCAGAGTTAGATTAGCTTGGAAGTTTTTTTTACAAAGCTTTCAACACATGTCTACATATGAAACACGTTAAATCGAATATGGTGACGAAAATAGTAATTTCTTAAGATAATGGTGATAGTGTGTGTGTCTATGCACGTGTTCATGCGCGCGTGCGTGTTTATAATTAAAGCTAAAAATGATTAAAATTGTTGTTATACGTATATACGGTGTAGTTAAGAATAATATTAACGGCATATTCCAAGTTTAAAAAATTTGGTGACAGCAAAATAAATAACTTCACGTGGTACTCTTTGAGTAAAACCAGATTTTTATCTATATGCTCCTCCCCCAACAAACCTACCCGAAGGGCAGGTAGATTTTTACTAGTGTAAAATAAATATTATAATTAACACATCTATCCATTATTTCATAGATAATGGATCAACAAGGAACTGGATTTTATGTTCAACATCCGAATGGGAAAATCAACTCTGAAACCCTGCAACCTTGCATTAAGCACAGTTTTGTATTATTAGTTTAATATTATAGCTTTCGTAAGATTGTCAAATAGCAAAAATCAAGCATCGCTTTTATTCGCTAGACCACGGAATGAGTCTATCACTTCAGTTGGAAGTTTCAGAAAGGATAGCGAATAGGTAAAAAAATACATGAATAAGGTTGGAGTACGAAACGGCCGAAACCACAATAAAAATGATGGGCCGAAACATGTTGATAATAGGTATAAGAATATTTTGATGCGGATGTTTTAAAATAACACCAAGAACGGCATTTTCCACAGTTTAAATTAAGCAAAGAATAGAAAATGTCAGAAAATGACGCCAGAAGTTAGGAGTATAATGGAGCTGAGTATTAGGAGTATAAGGATATATGACATTATGAACCAGAAGTCTGAAATGTGACGTGGAGAAGAAGAGAAAGATCAGTCTCTTTGGTTTGTACGCTGATTTTGTTCGGAATTACTGTTGTAGTAATGTCTTATTTACCCCCCTGTAATGTTAAGCGTATAAAAATAAGCCATAAAGCAACGTGAAACTACTGAGAAAATATCAGGTTAACAAGAAAGTTTTGGTGTTTTTTTAACTTTTGAATTCGAATGAACATATCATGGCTCAAACAAAAATTTATTGATAGAAATAAGCACCGTCAGAATCAACACATTTGCTAACGCAAAACAAGTGTATTTATGCCAATAACGTAAAAACCTTGCGTTCTAGTGACGATGAGATCGCTGAAGGCGTTTTTGATATCGCTTAGGTTTTTGAAGCATTTCTCACATAGAAAGTTGTCGAGATGCTTGAAAAAGTGATAGTCAGTAGGTGGGAGTTCTTGAGAGTATGGTGGATGAGGCAGTTTCTTAGACCAGTTCATTCAACTTCTGCAGGGTCGGTTTAGCGACGTGTGGTCGGGCATTGTCATGGAGGATAATTTGGCCTTTTTTGGCGACTAAAACTGTAATGGATGAGATCGGTTGGAGATTACCAAACAGTCAGCATGACCTTCTTTTGGTGCAAATCTGGCTTCGGGAAGTGCCATGGCGCTTTGTCGGCCTATAACCTTTGAGCTGAGCAACGCCGGTTGTCGTAAAGAACTCATTTTTCATCGCAAATCACAACCCCGTCGAGAAACGGGTTGTTCTTGTTGCCTAAAAGAAGAGAAGATATTTCATAACAACAGTTTCTTTTTTTGTTGTTCAATTCGTGAGGCACCCATTTATCATGTTTTTTTTTCCAATATTTCAAGTGGATAGAAATCGTCGTATACGTTACGTCTAATTCAGAAGCAAGTTCTCGAACACCTCTGCATGGATTGGCTTTGACTAAGGCTTTTTATTAAGGCCGACTACTACGTTCGTCATCTTCAAGACTCTCGTCACCGCCTCGAAATTTTTTAAACCACCATTGTGCTATGCATTCAGTAGTGTTTCCTGGGCCAAACGTTTCCTTAATATCGGCATCACTACCACTATCTCCACATCTAGACTTCATCAACTTCTTCGGAGAGACGAACATTTGTTTCTGTCGACGGAGAAGGCAAGGACCTAAGCCTTCTCTTCCTCAATTTCGTATAAGGTGTTCTCACATTTTTAATCGCTTCAATGACAGTGTATTGAGACTCCAGATTCTACAGTTCATTAACCCATCTTGTTCCCCTCTTCATTCATATCCGTTTCTACGTAGCCGGAGTTTTTCTCTCGACATTAAAACCATCAGAGTCTGGTCCATTATTGAGGTATCTTGTACTCTTTTAACTGAGGTGTACCGTCCTGAATCTTGTGCAGTTCTAGGGTTACATCGTATCAGGCCTTGCCTTCTCACGCTTTGGGAAAGGGTTAGCTTATTGATGATCGCCTGAGGCGCCCTAATGGAAGAATGCTGACATGGCTACCCATGAATTTTTGCAACTTATAATACTCTTTCTCGAGGGCGATGGTTCTTTAAATCTCACTTTCCGAGCCGTGTGCCACATTGTGCTATTGTGGGAGGGAGATAAACACTTCTCCAACCCCGTTTTTTTTTCTCTCTCTCGCTTTCTCTTCCATAAAGCCACGCTAAAAACCCACACTGATAAAATGTTATCGTATTATTAAAGTAAAATAGCAAACAAAACGCAATAAAAACAAAAATTATTTGAAATTTCTAACTAAACTTGGTTGAAATACAAGCATAAACTAAGCAACGACTCCAGGGGACCATGGTCTACTGTTACTGGGTTCCTGTAATACAGCCCTTAGCAATCAACCAGTTCAAACATTATGACTTAAAACCATACCCGATTATCTTGATCGGCCTCTCAACGTTAACACGTCTTCTAGTAATCTTGCCTGACGGTAGACAATATTACAAGTACAATAAAAATCTGGCAATGTAGCTACAAAAAATAGGCCAATCAATCAATCAATCAATCAATATATTCTTATGGAAATGGGTTTATTCAGCCGAGTTCATCTTTACTGCAAAGCAACGAGGAGCAAAGGAGAGGATGGACGGAAACTCTTATTAAAAGCAGATCGCTTCGTCAAATTCGATTTCAGTACAGTACGTCTGGTCGCTACAATTGTTCAATCTAGACTGACTGATTTCGCCTCCTCGTTCAACTTCACTACACTAAGTTTTGTTTCACATGCTAGCGGATTACCCCAAAGGATTAATCGCCTAAACTCTCTATGCGAAGATATAGCATAATCACGATGCACCCCGTTTATGTTTAAATCTGCACACGGACACAATTTAACCAATAAATTACCAGATGACGTATCAACCTATAATTAACAATCACATGTTATTAAATCTAAAAGCAAGTCGAGAATAAGGTTTAATGAGATTGATAAATTGTTAGTTGAATGATGATGGATATTTTTTATGATTAGCCTGGGTACCCGGCGTTGCCCGAGTGTTTAAGGTGTGTGTTAAGCAAAAAAAAAAAAAAAAAAAAAAAGTGGTAGTAGGCAGGCTCGAACCAGAAGCAGGCTCGAACGTGAAGGCGGAAAAGCGAGTGGACGTTTGTGTAAGGGTGTTGGCTGAGCAAAAAAAAAAAAAAAAAAAGAAAGAAAATTGCGAGCACAAAAAAGTGGTAGTAGGCAGGCAAGCAGGCAGGGTCGAACCCGTAACGCGAAGGAGGAAAAGAAAGTAAAAAAAGAACGTGACTCGTTAGCTTTTGCGCCCATCGCCAAACCAGAAGTGACGTAGGTTTAAATTAAGGCTAGACAATCGAAAAAAAAGCGATGACTTTCGAAAATATCGGCGAAAAAAGCGACCCCTCCCTGTAGAAAAGTGCCAAGTTGAGGATGAAGGAATCAACGGAAGGAATTTTTCGGTATTTGTAACCCGAAGGGTCGAGCTTCAAAATGTAACAAATCTCGTGAAAATCCGTCGCCTCTGTCGAAAGTTTTGCGAGATATACATACATACATACATACATACATACATGCATACATACATACATACACACATACATACATACATACATACATACATACATAAATTTAAACAGAAAGGTGAGATTTATATTATAGATGAGAAAATTGAAGCTAATGAAAAGTTGATATGGAAGATGACCTTTTCTAATCATATTTTTGCAACGTATTCCACTGAAGGAAAGTTCTTAGGAATGTAATACTATGATCGCCCGTTAAGGAAGAAAGTAGGAGGAAAACAAATTAAGTAGGAAATAGATTAATCTATAGACAATGTACAGAAATTTGTTCTTAACATAGACAAAGAGAATTCAGGGGGTGCCGAGTGATCGAAGGACCGATAGGTAAAAAGCAATGGACTAAGGATCAAAGAAAGCGCCTGTAAGTATTTTTTTTTGGGGGGGGTTTAGTCAGGCTTACAATAGGGGCGACAAAATTGGACTTAACGACAATCAATGCATTTTTTTACGATAGTCGTGAATTAGGACTTTACAACAGTCAGAGTTGAAGGTGCAGTTGGACTTTAACTATAGTTGGAGACAGATCGTGGCTTGGGCCAGGTCGGAAAAGCTTCGACAAATCGAGATAAACTGAGTGCAACGGACGAACCCAGCCTCGGCAGGACGTTATTTGAGAACCTTAGCATGTAGACACACACACACACACATTGACACACAGACACACACACACAGACACAGACACACACACACACACACACACACACACACACACACACACACACACACACACACACACACACACACACTCAGATTCCAACCGACAGCGTCTGTGTTTTTCTTGCGTTGTGTTTCGTTTTATTTTTCTACTTGTGGATCCGTGCGTTCCTGTCGACAGTCGCCAGTGTGAAAAAGACGACCACATGACCAGAACAAGAACGCTGAAAGATGCAAATGAAGGAGCACACGACGTCTGGGGCCGGCGGCTTGTAAGTGGAAGACCT
>NC_136497.1:25063100-25068100 GCF_053919585.1 Euprymna scolopes
ATCTTCGTCCTCCATTTTCTCCTGTTCTTCCCCTTTTTCTTCCCCTTCTTCTTCTTCTTCTTCTTCTTCTTCTTCTTCTTCTTATTTGTTCTTTCTCTTCTTTCTCTTTTTTCTTATGTTTCTGGTCTTTGTCCACCTCCTCGTCATCTTCCTCTTTTCTCGTGTCTCATCTCCTTTCCTCGATTTTCTCCTTTTTTCCTCCCCCTTTCTTCTTCTTCTTCTTCTTCTTCTTCTTCTTCTTCTTCTTCTTCTTCTTCTTCTTCTTCTTCTTCTTCCCATTCAATCGTCAATCTGCCTTTCATTTTCAACTCCTGTTAATCCTTTCTCCTCTCCTTCTTCACCCCACCACCCGTCGTATCCCTCGTGAGGGACTGGTTTGTGCCGATCCCTGTTATCATCTGAACCCCCTCTTCTTATAGCTCAAGCCCCTCCCCCTCCAACACCCACCAAAGCACCGCTTCTCATGCCCATCATTTTACGGTGATGGCCAGTCTTAATGTATTTGGAGAGAGGCGCGTCTTTATTCGACACCCAACATATTGGACGGCTTAAGCGACAGACGCGCCGCTTGATAGAGCAGCGGCAGCGTAAAACTTTTCACTCACACAGCAACTTGCTACATGCACGCACACATACACAGGTGACCACACACGTACACATACACAGATCATTAGCGAGCAACGGTCAGATAGAGATAGAGAGATAAAAATCAAGATAGATAGATAGATAGTTAGATAGATAGAGAGAGAGAGAGAAAGAGAGAGAGAGAGAGAGAGAGAGAGAGAGAGTGACGTACACTACTTTTTACGACACAACACACATATCACGTGACAATTACCGCAATTCTCGCCAAGACTAAAACAAATTAATATATTGTTGATTTATGTATAGATCAATAGTTCGAATAATAAGATTTCGATGTTTACATTTTTTTCTTACAATCTTTGTTTATGACATTCAAATTCTGACGTCAATATTACTTTACACACACACACACACACACACACACACACACACACACACACACACACACACACACACACACACACACATTTTGATTTCGATCTCGGCTCGAGGCACTGTGCTACTAGCTATACTGAAGAGGTGTAATAACATAAAAAAAGTATGTTTGTTGATGACAACATATGTCCCCACCTTCTTAGGTGGAGTACTATGGTGAGTGAAATCACCAAACTCCATCAGCGACAATACAAAACATTTTATGTCATTGAATCGAGCAGACTTCGGAGATTCATAATGTTTATATAAGCATTAAAGCATTAAAACACAACTCATCTACATACAGCATATACCATACGGAACTTGTCGCCATTAATCAAGCCCAATTAATAATAATGCTCAAAGCCACATCATTAAACAGCAAATAAAAATCTCTTTTTTTTTTACTTGGAGGGTCACCACATATAAAGGCCCGGAGGTCACTCAAGGATAAAGGTTAAATGTTAGGTAGATGGTGAGACAATATCAGTCACGGCAGAACTTGGTTAGGGTTAGATGATCTAAATAGACATCTCAGGATAAATTTATTCACATTAGACTTGAAGATAATCGTACCCTAACTTTTATACTACAATTTTCCAATGTATTTATTAATTCACAAACCATATTTAGTCCTTGCTGAATCCTATCAGATATTAACATTAAATCTACATCCTATATTCATACATACGTCCACTCAAAACGTAAAATAATCCACATATTCAAATCTAAATCCTATTTTGAGGAATGTAACTTCAAAGCAGATATTAATTATCTTTAATACTAACTCTATTAACCATATCTACCCATGCAGGAGCGTAGAAATACCTGTCTTTGAAACCAAGCGCGGGGATAACCCTCTCGTAGATCTGGTCAGGTCTGGTCAGGTCATTCATCTAGGAGAAGGAAAACTCCAATATGTAAACCTATGTCACTGACCACATACATCTTGACACCAAACGAGGGAGGGAGGCCTCCTCAGTCCTGGCCGACAACCTCCCTAGAGTTGGTGACGATCAAATCACTGGTTTGCAAATCTAAACTGCTTAAGGAGTAGGTAGGCTCTGCCTATCGCCCGGCTTCCATACTCCTTTTCTGCCTATTAGCCAGGAGCAGGGTGTGATGACAGGGACATTAGAGACGCCCAGTGCTTAGCCTTGTTTCCTGACTAGGGCAATCAATGCCGTCCCCCTACACCCGACAC
The DNA here is from genome assembly GCF_053919585.1 of Euprymna scolopes. Classification (NCBI taxonomy): domain Eukaryota; kingdom Metazoa; phylum Mollusca; class Cephalopoda; order Sepiida; family Sepiolidae; genus Euprymna; species Euprymna scolopes. The sequence goes on from NC_136497.1 coordinate 25,065,304, forward strand.
ATTCCCTTCTTCTAACCCTGAGGATTTTTGGTGTGCTTGTTTACCATGTGTCTTAGTATGATTGGACTGGACCACTCTTGTCTGGCAGGTCTGAGGGTACCGGTTTGACAGTTGCTGCCTGCTGTTTTCAGCTGACAGTACAGGAGTTGTATAATATCGAGATGTTTGTAGTGCCATGTTGCCAATGAAAAGAACCTCTGCTCTCATCTCTGGTGGATATTTCCCGTGGATGAGGAGTCGGCTGATGGTCTACTTGCGTTGCATGATGGTAGCTATGCAAATCCACTTTGTCTAGCGCTTCTCATCTTAAACTGAAACTAAGAAATAAAATGAAATGACAGTTCAATCCAAAATAACGATCAAACCAGAACAACGATTCGCCTCCTCTCTTGAGGCTTACATATACAAATAGCCATGCACTTAGAATTAACTTAGATTATGTAGAATAATTTCTCCTAGTAAACTCCGCGGATATCTTAGCACTTAACGAAACTAATTTGCACTCTTGCATCCCCTCTAACATCTTTAACATGTCTTGTTATCTTCCACTTTGTCGTAAGGACTTTGGTCGACACAGACTTGAAATCTATATTCGTTACACCCTCCCCATGGCTAGAGAATCTAAACTAGAATTAGATGACCAATCCTTAACTTTACAACATAACTTTAGCTACCTACTCTCTCTCTCTCGACCCAGGACTGTACTCTAATCAATCATGTCTCTGAAAGCATAGCTGTAGCACTTTCCTTTGACACTAGCGACCATATATTTGGTAACTTTAACGTCCACCACAATAATTGGCTTGGCTTCTCTAACTACACAGACACAGCTGGTAGAGACTACTGAATGATTCAAATCAGCAATTGAAGCACATGTTTCCACACTGAAGTTCTATAGCAACCCCCATTCTCCCCAATGATTTACTTCTACTTACTCAGCTGCCATTTCTCGGAAGAAACATACACATCGCAGATTTACTCGACATAAGTCCAGTACAAAAAGACAAAAGTTTATAGAAGCTAGAAGTAATTGTAAGAGAGAAGTAGCGACAGCTAAGAGAGAATATATCGAATATACCGAAATTAGGAACTTGTGATTTCTGAAACATCTACAGCAGTGTAGTAAATAATGAGCAATCAACAATAACCCCACTATCCAACAGTTATGAGGTTGTCTGCATGGCAATGAAGAAAGCTAACATGCTTGCCAGTCAGTTTGCCTCAAACTCTACTTTGGACCCAGCACCCTCCTTGATTTTCCTTTGCGAACAGAAACCACACTAGATGATCTAAAAAACCGTTTTCAAGTACATGATATCATAAAAAACCTAGACACCTCAAAACATGTAGACCTAATCTCATCTCGGCTGTACTATTAAAAATACTCTGCTGAGGTTGCTCAAGGTCTCTCCAAGCTCTTTAAGAAATGCCTTAATGAATCATGCTTTCCTGGCTACTGAAAAACTGCTTCTGTGGTACCAGTTTACAAGAATTCTAGCGAAAGAACTAACCCATTAAATTATCGCCCCATTAGCCTCCCCCTCTTTTCGCCAAAATATTTGAATCCATAATTAATCAAACTCTAGTCCACCACCTTACAGTTGCTAAACTTCAGTCCGACCATCAATATGGATTTAGGCAAGTCTATTTTACTGCAGATATTCTAACTGTAATCTCTGAACGTATATACCATGCACTGGATAAGGCAGGAAGAGGAGGGAAGTAGCCCTAGATATATATAGTGATTTTGACAGGGTATGGCACGATGGTTTTCTCATGAAAATCAGATCCTATATCTTACTGGACGAATACTCAACATAATTTAATTCTTCTTAAATAAGAGAATAATTCAGGTTGTCCTCGATGGTTGTACGTCCAAACAATATGATATAAATGTGGGTGTACCTCAGGGGTCGATCCTTGGACATTTATTATTCCTGATATTCATAAATTACCTCCCTGATAAAATAGTCTCTGAGATAGGTATATTTGCTGACGATACCGCACTCTAAAACAAGCACGAGGAGAAAGGAATGAGCACATATCCAAGGCAACGGCGGAAACCCTAGAGGAAGACTTCCAGTTTGTAGTGGAATGGGGTTACAAATGGATGGTAACGTTCAATACTGCCAAAACTAAACTCGCTTTCTTACAATAAATCTTCTCAACCATTAATAGCTACGGCTAAAGATACATTACCTGTATAAACTCCTCGGCTTATCGTTCACAGAGAACATGAGGTGGAACAAATTCACCGAGAGCATTGCTAAGCTCTCTCTACTGTGCTAGAAAGTTACTTACTCCTGCAAGTATCCTGTACCTCTACAATGTCGCCATTCGCCCATGTATAAGGTACTGTTGTCACGTTTGGGTTGGTGCATCTGCTGCTGGTCTCTCACTCCTGGACAGGGTTCAAAAGAGAGTCGCTAACCTGATAGGCCCGGAACTGTCATCTAAGCTTCAACCTCTGTCCTATCGACGAAATGTTACATCCCTCTGCCTGTTTTACAAGCATTTTATTGGTGGATGCTCTGACGAACTACACACCTTCGTACCCCTCCGATGTAAATACCCCCGAAAAACTCGACAAGCAGCAAAATCACACCCCTACACAGTAGGGATCCCTAGATATAAGAAGTCCTTCTACCCAATAGTTTCTTCCCTAGAACTGCAAGACTTTGGAACTCCCTTCTGGCTTCCTGCTTCCCCAACTGTACTGACATGCAGAAGTTCAAGTGTAATATGAACAGACAACTTGCTGCTCAACTCCCTACATAGTATCCCTGCAACTTATGTC
>NC_136497.1:25070600-25213100 GCF_053919585.1 Euprymna scolopes
TATATATATATATATATATATATATATATATATATATATATATTAGTCATGGGATGAGTCCAATATTTTCCTGATTATGATACAATTACTGATTCTGTTCTAAATTCCCGATTCCAATAAAATTACAGATTCCGATTCTTTTAAATTTCTAAATATAGGGTTGTTTATGTACATATAATTTTACATTTGTGAAGATGATCTACAGATTTGAGTTTTACTGGTAGTTTAATATCAATAAATATTTATTATTTTACCATGAATACAAACTATTGTAAATTAAGTTTTAACAAGAAATAAACAACTAAAACCAATGAAGAGAATCGGTTTCAACATCGGAAAATGTTCTTAATGACTTCACCAACATACAAAGCCGCTGACTATTTGCCTTCATACTGATATAGCAAGAAATCTCCAGAACACACTTCATCTTCGTTATTTTCGCTTTTGTAGTCATTGGGCTTGTCATCCACCAAAGTGTCAATGTCCATATCATCGTTGTCATCCGCCTCGATGGGGACAGTTTGGCTAGTTGGCTTAGTCATCACTTTCTTTTTTTGTTTCGGATTTTCATCCATTTTAACCGAAACTTTTCAAGTAGTTCCTCAAGGTATTCTGACGAAGTGGTGATCACGCACTCGCCCCCCTTCGACCTCTCTTGCTATTTGCTATTTGTCTTTGATGGAGCTTTGGGAAATCCTCTGAACTCAGCTGGGGAAACAGAAGAGGGTATCGTTGTTTCTTTTACAGGATTATATGTTTTTCCAGTTGGTGTAGCTCGAATAGATGTTGGTATTGCGCCTGACAAAGTGGTGCTGACTCCAGTTGTAGAAGATAGTGGAGAATCAGGTGCTTGGTCTGTTGTGGGTAGAGGATGGTTTAAGGCAGTTGAGACATCTTCTTTGAAGGAAGACGAGAAAGTTTCTGCAGGAACAGGATGATTGGTGACATCGGATGTGGCAAAGAAATAGTCAGGAAAGGTGTGCATGTCCAGGGGCCAGATGCCAGATGCTTTGAAGTCGGCGGCGATGTTTGATGGGGATGTCCAAAGAGTCCAAGCATAGTTGATCAGCTAGGAGATGTTGTAGATGGCGATGGTTTTTCTAGGCGTTCTTACCATTCATGAAAGGTCCTGTCATTGAAGAAAGATTTCACTGGCAATAGATAGTGGGATCTGTAGTCTTCTGAGAAAGACCCTATCTTGGTGATGGCCAATTATCTTACAAGGAAAATCTTAACACTAAAATTCAATAAAAATTAACAATAACTGTCACGTTTTAATAAATATGCTGAAAGGTATGCTAAATGGACACTCTTTACAGATGCAATTAATACAAAAACACTGACAATGCTACTATGGATTCGAAGGTAAAACTAAAGATTTTTTAAAAATTACCTCAAAAATGAGTTAGTGCTCCCTCTCAGCCATCTGTCAGGGATGTACTCAACAGTGTGCCATTTATTCTTTCCTACAAAAAGTTCCCAAGAAACAAAGGTAAGAATTAATTTCATACTTGGATTTTAATTATACAGGCCAAGTCTCCCCAGTGACCAACTCTCCTAACTCTCCCATATATATATACTAGCAAAAGTACCCGTCGTTGACTGGGTCCAAAAGCAGCCTACAGAAAATGGACTCTGATTTATGAAAGTATGATAGGTTATGAAAAGGAAGGGTTGTAAAGAGATAGTTTCCAATTTGGGGGTATTAAAACCAAAGCAAAATATGATGAAAGTAAAAATAAAATAGATAAACTCCATAATTTATTATACCATACCTGTTCACACTGAAACACTTATCACAATATTCTGTGGATCTATATTAAAAAACCTTGTTAAACTTTGTGACATATTTCCATTCTATGGAGGCCAGGCGCTTACGAACACCCCATAATTTTATTATACCATATTTCTTCAAACTGAAACATAATTATCAAAGTATACTTACGCAGATAGATATGAAAAGTCTTTATTAAAGTTTGTGGCTATTTCCATTCTATGGAGGCCAGGCGCGAACGCAGACCCCACAATTTTATTATACCATCCCTATGTAAGTTAAAACATACTTATCAAAGTATTATTATGTACATCCATATCAAAAACACTTGTAAACTTTTTTTTTGTTTTTGCATTTTTTTTATTTTCATACTTTGTGGACCAGGCGCGAACGCAGACCCCACAATTTTAATGAATCATCATTACGCCAGATCAAACATACCCATTCCTGTGTCTCAATACATCTTCTATCATTATATGTAATCAGTTTTTTTTTAAATAGTCAACCATATAAGAGCCAATTCGTGACCAGACACACACACACACACACACACACATTCAGCTTTATATATATATATATATATATATATATATATATTGCAAACATAAAAAAAATATTTTCTGGATTGTAATAATTATAATAAAAAGAGAAAACAAGCAAAAAGCTTGGCTGTCCATTTCCGAAGTTCATTTTTGCTCTCAGGTAAGATATCCGTAAAGACTAATCTATGTAGAAGCAACAATGACTCCGATGATTGTCAAATATATTATTTATTAACAGGAATATTAATAGAACGAGCACACCAAGAACAGTGGATAAAGAAAATAATGGTGAGGAAAAGGGATAATGTTTATACTTTGGGTAAATAAGTCAAAATGTTAAAACGTTAGCATGCAAAGTAAAATTATTTTAAAAATGTAAATTATTTCGATTCAAATAGGCGTCACGTCCGTTGAGGAATTTATATTTTTTCAATCAGGAAGAAGGTAAGTATGTGGTTGAAATGATCGCCAGCAGAGTTCGGGGAGAGAGAGAGAGAGAGAGAGAGAGAGAGAGAGAGAGAGAGAGAGAGAGAGAGAGAGTTTGGCGAGAGAGACAGAAAAGAAAGAGAGAAGTGTGTATGTGAAAGAGGGTATTAGTGATTGGTTTAATGGACATGATTGTAGACTATGGAATCGTTAGTGGCGAGATCAAATACTATTCTGGTCCAGCGTTGTCATTTAAACAGTAGTACAGTTGAAAAATTCCCCGAGTGACTGTTAAAAAATAAAAAAAAAATGCACACAAAGTCTCATATACTATAACGTGTTAATAGTAGATATTGTATTACAGCATTAAATAGCTCACGAAGAGGTTCATATGCTGTAAAACAGGCTGCCTAAACGTAAGAGAGACAGAGAGAGAGAGAGAGAGCGATAAGGGGAGAGAAAGAGAGAGAGAGAGGGGGAGAGAGATGGAAGAGAGAGAGAGAGAGAGAGAGAGAGAGAGAAGGAGGGAGAGAGAGATTACGCACGAAGAAACATTTAAAAATGATTTAATCTTTGTAAATCGTCTCCTTAAAATCAATCCGACATTTTATTGTTTTTCATGTTATTAATCTTCCCATTTTCTTTCCTTCAAATAAAAAAAACCCTCTTTTACATGCGACCCTTTCTTCTCCTCTTCACAACTTACACTTTTTCTGTCGTTTTTTTTACCGCTTTTTTCACTTTTTTCTTTCCCCTTTTCTTATCTTCTCATCCCCCTCCACATTTCTATCCCTCTTTTCGTTTTTACCATCTCCTGTCAATCTAAATTATCTGATTTCACAGTAGTTTCTGTCTCTTTTCGCAGCCCTCTCTCTCCCACCAAGCGTTAAGTTTTGTCAATTTCTCAATGTCGGCTAAACTTGTAATCTCGCATGCACTTCTGCGCACGCGCATAGATAGAAACGCCAATTAGCCGCTAATGGCGTCAAATGTAACACTTAAATGGCAAAAATACTAAACAGTCACAACCAAAATGGATACCAGAATCCTTCCGAAGTATATTGCGCCTGTCGCAATATGCGCAGAGAAAAACAATTAGAAATACGCGCAAACAACAACAACAATAATAATAATAATAATAATAATAATAATAATAATAATAATAATAATAATAATAATAATAATAATAATAATAATAATAAATCTGATTTCGTTTATGAAAGGGATCGAATTCATTTACAGAGGATTTCCCTTAATCCCGGCTTCAAACCAGGAGCTTCAAAGATCAAGGGTTTTCCTAAGGATGTTGGTGGTACCTATAATTGCAGAGGTTTGAAGGCTGCCTAAAACATCGGGGATTTGTAGTTTTTTTCAACTGTCCTTCCAAACGACTTGATACTACTCCTAGTGTACCAACTACGACCGGGATTATTTGTGTTTTAACCCCGTGCATACGCCTTATCTCCAAGGACAATGGAGCATAATTGTCTCCACTTCTCATTCTCCTTCTCTCTCACATTCCTGTTCCAGGGTACTGAGAAGTCTACAATCTGCGAGTTTTTTGAGACCTTGTCAATGACGACCAAATCCGGACGATTATGTTCCAATTGCTTGGTCGTTATGACACTTTTGTCTCACCGTATTTCTACCTTGCCATCCTCACTTGTTCTCACTTCATCAGGCACCTCCTCAAACTATTTTTCAGCACACTTAACTCCAACCCTCTTATACACCTCCCAATATATCCGGAGTCCCATGCGATCGTGTCTTTTGCGGTACTCTCTCTGGGCCAGTTCACTACACCCTGCTGCAAGGTGCGCAATTGACTCTGAGGTCTTACCACAAATCCGGCATTCTGCAGCAACTTCCTCTCCTAGAACCACTTTTTTTGAACAATCGTGTTCCTAATGCCTGCTCTTGTGCTGCACAAACAAAAGCTTCAGTACTCTTAGCTAGATACCCAGCTCTAAGCCATTGCCATGATCTTTCATCAGCCACTTTTGCTATATCCTGGAAAAACCTTCCATGCATTTTCATCTTGGCCGGTTCCTCTGCCCTTTCTCTATCCATACGTTTCACAAAATCAGCCTTGGTCTCACATACCTCCACTTCATTGGCCACAACCATAAGCATCCACTCCTCACTTCTAACCACATGTTCCTTCAACGATCTCTCCTCGGTTCTAACACAATCTTTTACTCTTTTCAATCCTCTCCCATCTGGTGTTATGAACGGCAGATACTCCCTCATGGAAGACTCGTTCGCCATTCCACGAATGTTAGCTCTTCTTCTAATTTCAGAAACAATATCACCGACGCAGAACACGTAAGTATCCCTTCTAATTTCAGAGACCAAAAACAATACAAAAAACAGAGACCAAAAACAATACAGATAAAACACAGGAGAAACAAAGTAACAAACATCGACCCAAAAAGCGAAGGAAGAAATGAACGAAAAAAGAATGTGATGCTATTACAGAAGTCACCTCAAAGATCGAGGAGATTGCAGTAGGAGCGCTAGGAACGATATCGAAAAACTTTGAAACAAGAATGGAAGAGATTGGAATCCTAGGTATGTATGTATGTATGTATGTATGTATGTATGTATGTATGTATGTATCTATCTATCTATCTATCTATCTATCTATCTATCTATCTATATATATATATATATATATATATATATATATATACTTTACTATAATAATTAAATACCTACAGACACTAGTGTTTCATCCTTTCGGGATTCTTCAGTGCAGAGTGTCACGATTAACACCAGTCGAACGATTCGAACTCCGCAACATGAGACATCTCTGGCTCGATTAGCGAAGACTGTATCAATTAGGCTGCCATTAACCGCGTGAAATAACGTTGAATTGAAACATTTTAATATTAAATGTTCATTTACGTTAGTCAGACAGTGATCTAATCGTTATACGATGATCTCTGCATAAGAACTAAATTGACCTACTTTAATTCAACTAAAAGTGCTCAACGATAAGAAAGGAATTGCTCGTTGTAATTTAGATATATAATAAGCTCGATAGGTAAATATCCTAGAGCTAATTTAATATTTAGTAATGTGATTGATAATTTAAAAATCAAGTTATAATTAAATTAAAAATCCGTTTCATAAGAAGGAACAACAACAAAATCAATAATTTGTACGATCGTTTCGGAAAGCAGTGTTTTTATTGTGGTAGACATCAAGTTACGGACAATAAATTTTACATTTAGTGTTTTTAACAAACAAAGTTTCCTCATCAGCAAATATTGGGAAGGGTTTTTATTATATGTAAAAGACACCATAATAAACCTAGCATTAAAAGTAAGGCAGATGTATCTGGAAAAAATTAAAATAAAGGTATGGATTTAACTTGATAAGAAAATTAATATGGGTTAAAGATAGAAATAAAATAGAGTAAAATTATAAATCTAAATTTGGTTTAAGTACAATATTATAATAGTATTTTTCGATAAAACTCATAGACACATACACATATATATACATATATGTATACACACATACACACACATATATATATATAAGCATACACATATACACATATACATAAATATACATATATATACATAAAAATATACACACATATACATATACATGCATATACATATATATACATAAAAATATACATACAAATATTTACCTTTTAATTTTTCACCTTTTAAATTCAGGAACTATGGTCAAAGTACTCATATAGATACTTGTTATAGCTTTTCAGCTCATGAAATGATAAAATTTCGAAAGGAACGCTTGTGGAATATTTTATATCCGTTAGCATACTTTTGATTAAAGAACGCCAAGATTTAAAATTCGAAAGAAAGGGGAGGATAATGTTATTTGTATAACTAAATAATGCAAGGGGGATAAATAGTCATATTTTTTTTAAATTTAAGAATGCAAGGGAGATAATTAGTCTAACTTAATTCATTACAGAATAATAAAAAAGATTATAATATATTTTTATTAATAAGTAATTTTTAATGATTTAAGGTGGTTTATATTTATTAAATATAAACCAACGTTTATGACTGTATGTGAAGATTAGTTCCTCTCTTGAATTGAATAGGGTGGTTGTATTTTTTATATCTTCATATTTCAAAATGTTTAGGGTCTCTTTTGTACATAGTGCACAGAATTTATCTCCTGGTTTATATGGTTTGCAAGATTCAAATACTTGCCATTTACACTTGAAGAAATATTGTTATTCTTGAGTTGCCAAATATACTTGGATAGAGTAGTTTGGTTTGACAGAGAGTTATTTTTAAAAGAATATTTGTGCGTTGAAATTCTATGTTTATTAGGCCAGATGTGGAACCAAAATATATTGCCTCTTGTTTATTGTGATTATTTTCCGTTAGGTCTGGTGCTGGATTATTATATGGTGGGTTGGTTTGTAATTGATTGGTAGATTGATTAAAGTTGGTGTCATTATTTAATCTGGTGGTTGAATTATGGCTGTTAATAGATTCATGTAGATTTGGGGTTTTTGATACTGTGCAGCTATAGATTACATTTTTTATTTTACATGAGCCTTGTAGGGGACATTTATTTTTTCTTCTACAGTTACAGTCTGCTATATTTTGTATAATTGTATTTTATAGCTTATTAATTTTTTTACTATTAGAACTAATTATTTTTTGATGAAGGTTAGGCATAGTAGAGTAAGAGACTTTGATTGTATTCTTATTGAAAATTTTATTATATCTATGGGGGCTTTAAAGTTCCTATCTAATATTTAAAAAAATTCTCTGGCTAAGTTTGTTTCTAGGTTTTTGGAATATGGAGGGTTGAACCATAGGGTCTCCTTATGTCTATTCTTACGTTTACAGGTTTTGATTTGTTGTTTATTTGTATTATTATCTAATATATGTGGTTTGGTTTTATCTTTTTTGTCTCTTGGTCATTTTTCTTAACTCGTATACGGGAAGACATTGCCATATCATATGTTATTACGCTCTTAATAGGTTTATTTTCAATGCAGTTTATGTTTCTATCCTTTTTATTCATGAATTTAATTTGCGAATTGTATCCTAAGTTTTTAAGGGCTTCATTGTAGTATTTTTCATTTTTGATAAATATGGATTTAGTAGAAGACAGTCTAAAAATTCTTAAAGCGATATTGGGAACTATTGATTTTAATATTGATTTAGGGTGGTTCGATTCATTGTGGACATATAGTAGAGATTGGTAACGTTTATGATAGGGTTCAAAGGTAGAATTCTGAAGATTTAAGTTTATGTCTAAGAAATTAACAATTTTTTTATTAGGGTCGATTTTTATACTAAGTCCATAATTTTTAAATAATTTATGTAGAGCTTTAATTGCTTTTTCGTAATTATTATTTGTAGAGTTAGTTACGAAAAGTGCATCATCTCTGTATAGTCCTCCTTCAAGTTTGAACTGTTTGTGGAGTATACAATGAATTTCATTTAAAAGGAAAAGGCCAACTAGATCGGTGACCTGAGCCGAATCTGTAGAGCCCGTTAAAATGTTGAAGTGGTTAGGGGTATTTTTCCTGGTCCAATACTTATTATCAAAGGTAATTAAAGAATCTCTAGCTACAAGTATTACTTTAATTTCGTCTTGAGCTATATTAGTTAATTTTCGTGCCATTAATAGAGATTTATTTAGTAGGATAGGCGATATAGATTGGTAATATGATTCAATATTAAAAGAAAGAAATTTAACGTTATTCTTATTTTGAATGTTAGAAAACCAGTCGATTACTTGGTTGGGAGATTGCCATAGTGGGTATTTTATTATAGATTTAATTTTGGGGATAATTCTAGCTAATATGTTTTTACTAACTAGTCCTATATCTGATTTTGAGGGGAAAATGGGTCTAATAGTAGGGTTAATATTAAAGCTTTTTTTGTGGTCTTTTAAAGTAAATCTCAGGGTACCTGGTACCGTTATTTCCGTGTATTTATCTATTTTAAGTTTAGTTAAAATGTTTTTGCGTCATTATTTATTCTATTTAGTGCTGATTTATTTGTTGTTTTGTAATATTTATTAAGTTCCTTATATATTAGATTTTTATACTGTATATAGCCCATTGTGTAAAAATTCCTAGTTTTATCCGCCTGTACTATCAGTTTATTTTGGTGGCTTTTAGAAGTAGATTTTAAAAATTTATTTATTTTTTTAAGGGTTGGAGTGACATATTTTTTGTTTTTCTTAAATTTAATATTTTTAATCAGGTTGATCAAATCATTTTCAAATTTCTCAGTGGCTTTGTTCCTTTTAGGGTTTTTATATGTTTTTAGCCTATAGTATTTGGCTGCTTTTCTCTGTTCCTTGTCTTGTCTGAGGTTGGTTTTTTCCATTTCTCCAGGTTGGTGATATATTGGTCCTGTAGTATCATTTCGGTGATTATCAAAATGGTAGGCTTTCCATCTCAAGTTCCTTATAAATATATTTATACTTGTAATTAAGCTGGTTATAAAGGTGTCTTTAGAAGGTATGGGGATACATTTGGTTGATAATTGCAAGTCCTTCTTATGAAACATATCTATAATTACGTATATAAACTCGACCTGTTATAGGGAGTTAATAATTTAAAGGAGATTAGAACAATAGTCTAAAGAGCAGAGTGTATTTTAATTTAATAGTAAAATTACTAGTTTAATTAAAATACAGGGAAAGAAAAGTGCTCGTTGTAATTTAGATATATAATAAGCTCGATAGGTAAATATCCTAGAGCTAATTTAATATTTAGTAATGTGATTGATAATTTAAAAATCAAGTTATAATTAAATTAAAAATCCGTTTCATAAGAAGGAACAACAACAAAATCAATAATTTGTACGATCTTTTCGGAAAACAGTGTTTTTTTTTTTGTGGTGGACATCAAGTTACGGACAATAAATTTTACATATAGTGTTTTTAACAAACAAAGTTTCCTCATCAGCAAATATTGGGAAGGGTTTTTATTATTTGTAAAAGACACCATAAATAAACCTAGCATTAAAAGTAAGGCAGATGTATCTGGAAAAAATTAAAATAAAGGTATGGATTTAACTTGATAAGAAAATTAATATGGGTTAAAGAGAGAAATAAAATAGAGTAAAATTATAAATATAAATTTGGTTTAAGTACAATATTATAATAGTATTTTTCGATAAAACTACTAGACACATACACATATATATACATATATGTATACACACATACATATATATATACATATATACACATATACATAAATATAAATATATATATACTAGCAATCGGTGCCCGGCGTTGCCCAGGTGTTTTGAGGTTAATGCTGAGAAAAAAAAAAAACGGTCAATTTTTTAAAACTTTGACCCCTATTATGACCTCCTAACATTTATTGTTTAGGGATCAAGTAAAGTTAATAAGTTAGATCCATGTCCAAGGAATCTATATCTAAAATATCAAGTGTTTACTGTTTAGACCCAAAATTGTAGGAGGAGTTTGGTAGAGTTCTCAAAGGTCAAATCGTTGAATATTGACCACTTAATCGCCAAATTTCTGTCGAAAACCTATCACATCGATTTTCCCAAATCACGAATTTGGCCCTTTTTTAAAGCAGTTTGGCCTTCAAAATTTCTGTTTGGCCTTTTTCTTCACCGATGAAATCTGGAGACGCAACGGGAATTTTCGGCAAAAAAATGTTGTTACTATGCACATCTATGTAATGAAATACAATTTGTGGCAAAATTTCAGGAAAAACTAATGGATGGTTATCTCGCAATAGTCCGGACAATTCGCTAAATTATCTCGTCAAAACCATAAATCTCGAATTTTTGTGCATTTGTTTTTTTTGGGGGGCTAATTTGGCATAATAGTGTCCATTTAATAGTATTTTCTTGTAAAAATAAAAAAATAAGGAAAATTACCAAAAAAAAACAAACAAGAACAACAAAAGTGTGCCGTATTTTTAAAAGTTTTATTGCGTTGTTTTTATTTGCTTTTTTTATTTCATCGGTGAAGAAAATGGCCAAACAGAAATTTTGAAGGCCAAACTGCTTTAAAAAAAGGCCAAATTCGCGAAATTTGGCCTCGCTATAAAAAAAAGGGAAATCCCCCTACTTGAACTTTCTGTTTAATTTCGCTTGTAGCGTTGATTTTTTTCTTTTTTCGCTATAAAAAAATAACTACTTGATGAAATTACGTGATTTTTTCTGTAGGAAAACTTTATCCCATGACGAGTACGTACAATATATTTTTTAAAAAAATATTTCCATTTTTTAATGTCAATGGAAAACTGCACAAGTACCCAAACCCGAAATGTAAAGACCACGAGTGGACGCGGTTTTTTTTTTTTTTTAGTTTAGTTTCATAATAGCGGCCGTGATGTCGGAGGTTCGATTGTTAGATTGTAAGTTAGTTTCGTATTTTTGTAATTTGTAAATCGCAAGTTAGGAAAAAATTAAACCCTTCCAAGATGGACAATAAATAAAGCCATAATATTTTATGGTAAATTTAAGAGCCTACGAACCATAGTTTTTTAGGAGATGTGATTATTGGATTAACCAATCAGAAATCGTCTGTGGCACACACATCTCTGTTTTTATAGATATATAGAAGATAGATATAGATATACATAAAATATACACACATATACATATACATACATATACATATATATGCATAAACATATACATACAAATATTTACCTTTTAATTTTTCGCCTTTTGAAATCAGGAACTATGGTCAAAGTACTCATATAGATGCTTGTTATAGCTTTTCAGCTCATGAAATGATAAATTGTCGAAAGGAACGCTTGTGGAATATTTTATATCCGTTAGCATACTTTTGATTAAAGAACGCCAAGATTTAAAATTCGAAAGAAAGGGGAGGATAATGTTATTTGTATAACTAAATAATGCAAGGGGATAATGAGTCATATTTTTTTAAAACACTATATGTAAAAATTATTGTCCGTAACTTGATGTCTACCACAATAAAAACACTGTTTTCCGAAAAGATCGTACAAATTATTGATTTTGTTGTTGTTCCTTCTTATGAAACGGATTTTTAATTTAATTATAATTTGATTTTTAAATTATCAATCACATTACTAAATATATATATATATATATATATATATATATATATATATATAGTAGTAAGTAATTTATAAAATATATAGTGGATGAAACGCAGAATATTCAGTGTAGCTTAATCGCCATATATATTTTATAAATTACTAACTAGCTCTACCTACGTATTGAACACTTTTGAAGTAAATACTTAAAGTTTACGCATAAATCTATACCTTCGTATATTAAATTTATGTGAGTAAATGAAGTAGTTATATATATATATATATATATATATATATATATATATATATAGTGCTCGTACAGACGGTCGGGTTTCAATCCTGGCTTGAGGTAGTTGCCTGTCTAGCCACACTGATGAGCTGTGAAACAGCGAAACAGTACTGTATGTGGATGACTATATATATATATTAAATGAATATATTACCGTGGTTTCCTAAAATATTAATTAACTAAAACTCTAGGGTCTATAAACTAGTGCTCAATAAAATGTAGAGCTATATTAATTGACAATTTTCTTTATTATGCTACACATATACGTGGTGCCTTCAATAAGTTTCCAGACTTTTTTCGTATGGCCATTTTTATTAACAATACACACACGAAACTAATCGAAGTAATCTCGTCAGGCTGCAACAGCTTCTGGAAGGCCTCATCAAGGTCCTCTCGTGTGATCTTGTCAATTACTCTCGTCACAGCTCATATCATCTCTTCAATTGTCTCATAACGATAGCCTCTAAGGTTTTCCTTGAGTTTAAGGAATGACCAAAAAATCACATGAATTTTTTTTATTTAGCCAATAAACTCTGGTGTTCTGACTTCTTTACTCCTCTCACACATGTTATCATCCCTCACAGACTCCCTGCCTTCCTTGAATCTTTTATGCCACTCAAAAACTGATCCTCGATTTATGCAAGATGGTCCAAACGCAGTCTGAAGCATTCCATACATTTCTGTGGCATTTTCTCCGATTTTAAAGCAGAATTTTATTGCATATCGTTCTTCTAAAATATCCTTACGTATGGACTGAACTTTTGAAATTTACCATCTGTTATAATCAGGCTTTAGTAGGGTGTATTCCAATTCCTGCTGTAGCTGTTCATTTGAATATGAAACCATAAAAATTAGACAGTCATCTCATAAGATGTATAGCAATGACATACTGAATTTTTAAGAGTCTATGACAATTTTTAATGCTTATACAAAAAAAAAGTCTGGGAATTTATTGAAGGCACTTCGTATATTCAAAACAAAATTAGAAAACAGCAGTTACTGAAATCTTCCTAGACTAGGGCAATATAAATTTTTATCAAAACCCAAAGTGCCCCCCTTTTTGGGGAGTTGTATTGTCACCACACTAAAAAACTGATGTTATGCCTAATTCTGCCCTCATGGGATAGTAAATAGGGACAAATAAAAAAAAAAATAATAGCGGTATAGTGATAAAAGTTCAAAGACTTCGGGCAACGCCGAGGAGGGACAGCAAGTCTAGATTAAACCTGTATCTTGTGTATTTATTTTATTGTGGACTCTTATCCTTCGGGGCCCGTATCGCAATGGTTAGAGGCATTGAGTCTCCACAGTTTCAGGTGATCATTGTCTGGAGATAGCGGTTTCAATCCTACCCAAAGTAGGGCAGATGATTAGTTGGCCAAAACTATGAAAGCAGTAACTACAGTTACAAGACTCAACATTCCTATTCCATCGCGGTTGAAGAAGGCCAGAGGACGAGTTGGCCGAAACGTCGTGAAATAACAACAACAACTACTATGAAGATAAGGATAACAGTCCGCAAAACAATGAATACACAAAATATAACGCCTCATCTGCAAGGACCCCCCCCAATAAAAATCAAAATGTAATATACAAAATGTCCATATTTTTAAACTCTATCTCTTCTGAAACTAAAAGTCGCAGAGCGGCGCTAGGGACCTCAAATGATTCCATTTTTACAACCCGTTCTTCTATGGATCTTTAGCCGGCTTAAAATAGTTTTTAAGTAGTCAAAAATGGGTCCAAATTGAAAAAAAATCGTTAATTATTTTGTACATTAACTTTAGTTTATTTTTGATTTTTAATCAATTCATATGCGTATCACGCTTATACAGTGGTAACGTCACCAGATTTGAATACTACAGTCTGGGTTTCGATTTTAGCTGGTGGCACCAAAATACTTTTTTTTTTTTACTTTTGAAATCACGACTCTATAATAATATATACGAAATATGGACAAATTAAAATATCATATTTAAGCGTATTTTACGCCTGGGCAAAGCCGGCCGAATTCACAAAATTAACCGATCTTAATAAAAGGATGAATTAATAAATGGATGTTTATATGAGGCATTTCTTTTACGAGGATCGTTCCAAAAGTAAAGCCTCTTATTTTTTTAAACTCAAAAGTTGCTGAGCTACGAAGACGGGTGTGCTACCATAATAATGAGCGACCTTTAATGTCCCAGGATTTATTTTTCTAAATAGTCACCACCATTCGCAATGCACTTTTACCAAGAATTCAATGAAGCGTCTCTGCTCCTGACGCACGTTCATTACAAGGGTTCTTCTTAGAGTTTCACACCGTCAATATATGCAACAGAGCGATTAAAATTTTAGGACATGCATATATAAGTTCAGTAATTATAACAATGCAATTTGCAGTCCATTCAGATCCGTTTGAACGGAATAAAAAAATAGGAGGCATCACTTCTGGAACGTCCCTCGTATTAGAAGAAAGCCTATAGATTTACTTAGATTACTTCAAATATTTTATCCCGTACATTTCAAGGAAGAAATACGTCTTATGAGACCCATAGTTGAAGCACAGTGACCACATTTGCAAAGGAATGATGGCCAGATTATACGGGGATGGGTATTGAAAGTGAAAATATTTTTCAACTCAAAATGAATACGTCTGATTGAAAAAAATATCTGATCACGATGGAATGTTCAGTGTCAAAAAAAAACTATAAAAACTCGAAAATATGTTAGCAAAAATGAAATTAGTAAATACTCCCGTGCAATGCCGGGTAGTTACAGATCGGCTTGAACAAATTGCCATTATTTTGTACTGTAATCGAATATACGGCATTAAAAATTCTTTGTTTTTTTTGTTTGTTTGTGGCGTTTATTTTTGATTAAAAAAAAAAAAATTAAATTTCGACTATGATCACAGTAATCTTATTTTCCATGCGTCTTACCGTCAATATCTCATTTTTTCGTTGCTGTATTTCTTTTATTATCTCTAAAACTTTCTCCTTTTTGAGTTCACTTTTCCTCGCCACAATGTCGGACGATCATCGTTTTTTTTTCTTATTCTTTCATATCCATTTCGCGCGTTCTTCATTATCTCGTTGCGTTCGTTGATTTTTTCCCCGCTGTGCTCCACTCGAACATTTTAAGCGGGTGGCTTTCATGTCGAGATTGAATCGTGCCAAGAATAATACAACTTCCAAGCCGACTGGTTGAGAGGCGAGATTAGCTTGTTGTAAGTGTCCCCTTTGGACGTGCCTACTGGCCATCTTAGCATAAAAGGCCGGGTTGTTAGGGGGCGTGTTGGTCGACTCTAACGTGGGATAACTGATAGATATATCAGTGCCACATGATCAAAACTGCTGAAGGACCGCAAGATCTGTAAATATTTGCCTTTGGTAGTGACAATAGCCAGAACATGAACTAATCAGGCGACAAACATCTCAGGGGATAAAGAATACGCAAAACCAGACGGGTCAAAAATAGTTCGTCAAGTAAGTCTATACCTAGGATCCCGTATTGATATGCATTTATTAGCCAATAGGGTAGTCCGACGTTAGTTTTTTTTTGAATAAGAAATATATTTATGGCATATTCCCTGCTGACTAAGATATGACTTTGATTCTGTGAAATTCTAAATATTCCGCCCTCCCAGCCTTAGTCTTCCCCTTTGAGTAGGGTTAGTTTATTGATAATCGCCTGAGGCACTCCTATCAGGGAATTCAGATGAAGCTTCTCAGGCATTTTTTTTGGAGAACAAACTGCTCTTCCTCTATGGCGTTGGCTTTTCAAATTCCATTTTCCAACCCTTGTGTCACATCATTCCGCCATGAAAGAGGAATATCCAGAAATATGTCCATGTTATCACAGAAAGTTGGTTATTGGTTAATGGTCACTCGTGACTTCAAAAACTGATTTCTAATTTGTACCCATTTTTAGACTTCGATTGACTGCAAACAAGACACACTGCTGCTAAGACGTAAGGGGCTACTGTGAATTAGGGGCCAGATGTAAGAAGGTCATTCTAAGTGGGGAGTTGTGCAGCGAGATTCTTATTCACATTACATTTAAACTTCTGCATGTTGACAGTCAGGAAAACAGAGCACGGAGAGCATTCTAAAAGCAAACAAGTTAAGAAGCTATTAGAGTAGAAAGCCTTCCGGCATCTGGGAACCTCTACAGCGAAGGGGCGTGATTTTGTTGCTTACCGGATGTGTTAGTGAAATTTACTTTGAGGGGGAACAAGTGTAGCAAATTTTTCGAAGCACATTCCTTGAAGAACTTGTAAAACAAACACAACGAAGCATTATTGCAGCGATGTGACAGGGGCTAGACATGTGTAGATAGTGTGTGTAGCTGATTAGGTTAGAGAATTATTTTGACTCTGGCCAGGAGTGAGAGACAAGCAGGTGGTGCATCAGATCAGATATGGCAATTTTCCTACATGCATCGGTGATTGGTGGCTTTATGAAGATATATGATATTGACAAGTGAAAAAAGTTTTCTAGCCCGGTAAAGGAAGCCCACATTCTGTGCACCAGACTAGGCATTATCTTCTATGTATTTACTCCAATTCATGTTGTAAATGTAAGATCAACGAGTTTGGGAAGGGTGCTATAGGCCATGGCAATCGATGGTTGGTAACATTTCTTATAATTACTAAATGTTTGAGCAATTAGTTTTATAATCGAATTAGAAACACTGAAAAATCCTTGTTTTTATTTATTTCTCTATGGATGCAAATATTTTCAAAACTACAATGGCTGACCTTCTAAAAAATTGCTTTATCAATTGTGACACTAACTTGGGACATATGTCTAAAATTTGAATCAAAACTTTTCTATTTTGCACACTTTGGTATAAATAGAAATATTTTCAAATCTACAAAGTTTACGCTGTTGAAAATTTGCGTATCGATTGCTATTGATGTGTCTAGAAAATTCCAAAAAATGTTGGAGTTAAAAACTAAAACTGACTTTTATTTTATTTCCATGCTTCGTTATTTGACGATCTTTAAACGTAAGTACACTTGTTACAAGTTAGAAATCTATGTTTTTATGGCAGTACTTGTCATAACAATATCTTACCTAATAGACATTTTTGAAAATGAAAAATTGAAAATTGATTTACTTTATTGCGTAGCAGACAATATAAGCAAGACGATCCATTTATTTGCCTCTTTGTGGTAGCAATTAACACATAATTTCTAAAATTGCAATCTGATATTTTCTTCAACGCAGTACAATATTATCATCTCTTTACTCTAGAAAGAATTTGAAGCAATCAGTGTATTGAAATATATTTGGGTTATTATCTGCGGATTTTATGTCAAAGTAATGCTAACACATAGACAATCAGTTTGCTATATTATTTATTTTCTTTGATAAGCCTCTAGGACTAAATTTCTCCCCAGACCTGAAATAGAATATTTATCTCAAACCTGTTGCTAAGGCAACATGTAAAATGGTGAGATCGTTGAACAATGTACCTCAAACCTGACGCACTCCTCTCGGTGTATGAGAACCAAATACATCCGGATGGTGGAGTACTGATGTCACATCTGAGGAGGCGTCGCTCGGAACTCATTTTTGTCTTGACAGAGTACAAAATTGGCTTCACAATCTAGAAGGTATGATTTCTTCACGTCCTTACATACATAATCACAAATATGACTAATTATATCAGCAACTAGTATGAAGTGTTAAAAAGAATTTTGGCGCTTCCCGTGATAGCTATTTAGTGAAACATAAGATTTAAAATGCACATTAAAAACGATAAAATTAAAACAATCGTAAAATCGTAAAATTTAAAAGTTGAAACTATTTTCTAGCAAATATTAATGAAATTGCAAAGAATCTTTGTGAGAAATTTTGTGAACCAAAATCAATCGAAGTATTAGCAATAAATTTGGAAAACTGCACAGAAACAAAGTTTGTGTGCTATTGTTGTGATGTGGCTTGACCATATGATTATGATCTTAAATAAGCTGATTGTCGTCAGTTGAAGCTGAAAATTAAAATGCGAACATTTATTAGTTTACCAGTTGTTGCTACCCGACACGGACTTCTATTATTGTACCTTACAGAATAAATCTATGCCATATTTTATACCACTGTATTGTTTTCCACGCAACAATAAACCACTGTGCTCGTGTTGAATGGTATAAATATTCCTTTTATTGTGTCGTGGCTCGAGCATATGACTACCGTTTATTTATATTTAAGGAGAGCAAAATTGGTTGAAGTCAATTGAAACTGCGAGTTGGGTTGAAAAAAAACTTAGCGGTTTACTTGTCAACTCATTTACAAGGTGTTGCTACCTGACACGGACGTCTATTATTGTACCTAACAGAATAAATCTGTTCTATATTTTATATTTGTGTATTGTTTTCCACACAATGTTACTGAAGCAAGTCGAAATAATAAGTAGTTGGAACATCAAGAGAATCTGTGGAAAAATATTGTCATCTACCAAATATTTTCACCCTGCGTTGGCAAACTCGACAATGAACAGTTGGTGGAAAAGTCAGACCTTTTTTCCGGTATGAAAAGGAAGATTGTGTGATGGTCTTCACACACTGTTCAAATATTGTTAAGCTTGACTGTTAACAGATGTTCACACAGGACGGGGGTTGTAGTCTAGAGTATTCACAAGCTTTTCGGGGAAACAATATTACTGTTCAAATTGAAGCTGCTTAAGAGTTCACGCTAAAAAAGACAGAGCAATTGCTACGATTGTACCTATTTACTATGCCTCCCCACGGAGCAGAGTTAGACACCAGGGTCGTTTTTTAAAGTGGAGAAAAGGTACAAAAATAAAAATCGTCTCAGTCGTGAAGGATTTCTCCTTCACTGAAAGAGAACGAGAAATGGAAGTGCTGCATCTGAAGACCAGATACTACACTTTGATCTTAACCGAAAGCCAAGTAAGTCGTACCAATAGCCAACCCTTTCTTCTGAACAGGATACAACGCTGTTCAGCATGGAAAAAAACGCTTTAAAGATTATCATCAAGTGCTAAAAATATCTCAAACGAAGTGTGACCTTAGTCTTAAATGCATAAAGAAGTTTAAAGTTAATACCTGATAGAACATAGGAAAATAAAGAAAATTGCATAGAAAGACTTATGAATCACATATACGTGTATTGATAATCTAATGATGAGAAAAATAGGAAGAGACTGTTGAAATAACGACTAAAAGGCGGACACATTTTTTTTTATATTCCTGTTAAAATATAAAATATTCTAATATCAATGGAACGAAAGAAAAGAAAAAAAGAAGCATTTATCATTCAAACCCTACCGTGTTTGAATATATGATTAAGTGGCAGTTTCAGTCATTTAGAACTGCTTCAAAGCTTCATCGCTCAATCATTTTTTCGATCAAATTTCAAACAATTATTACAGTTTATAGATCACCTTCTCAGCTATATTGTGAAAAAATTATAAGTTATAATGACTTTACTGGTGTTCAAAATCGTAAAAATTCGTAAGGAGGTGAGCGACGTTTTTTATGACTGGTTTCCATAGCAACCACGTCGCTTCAGCGACTACTATTGCTACCAATTCACCGCTCTCACGAAAAGAGAAGTAACAAGTGAAACAGAGAGAATGAAAGAAGGAAAGAAGATAAGGGATTTTATTGAAAGCAGACGAGTGCCGTACATTGTTATTACATATGTGTATGTCATGTTTATGGGGCCAAAAAATAAGACTGAAATAAAAAAAATAAGAACAAATGAATTTACTGGAAGCCTGTAAAAATCATGGATAACAATAGAAAAATGAAGCATGAAAAGTAATATGGTAAGCTTTAGCATGACTAGGTGTTGAAACTCGAAAAGAAAGGACGAGATATTCTAGTAAAAAATATAAATTTATAACTTAAAAAATGGCAGCATTAAGAACGGATTATATAATGTTAAATTGAATTAAAAAATTCTTAATGCTGCAATATTTTAAGTTATAAATTTATTATATTTTTAACTAGACTAATTTGTCCTTTCCATATTCAGTTTTAACAACTAGTCCTTTACTTTTCTATGTTAAAGCTTAACCAATACTACTTTTCATGCTCGCATTTTTCGATTGTAATCCATGATTTTGCCAGGCTTCCAGTAAATTCACTTGTGCTTTGTTTAATTTCAGTCTTATTTTCCCCCATAAACATAACATATTAACCATATTACTTTTCATGCTCGCATTTTTCTATTGTAATGTATGTATGTATGTATGTATGCATACCTTTCTACTCTCTATTTTTCTCTCATTTTATATAACTCTGTCTTTCTTTCTTTCTTTTCCCCTCCTTCCCCCTCCCTCTCTCTCTGTTTATATATATATATGTATATATATATATATATATATATATATATATATATATATATATATATATATATATAAGATCTTATTATGATGTCACGCTGTTGAGCCAAAGTTATGGCGAAATACATGTCAGCGGATAATCATTTTATCTATAAATAAATATATAAATAAAATACATAACAGATATGTCTATATATATATATATATATATATATATATATGATTGTTGAGCTGGATTAAATCCGACGATATGAAATAAAATGGAGGTGGAAGGACCTGGATACTCAACGTTTCGCCCGATTTATGCGGGCTTCTTCAAGAGGGATGGTCATTGACGAGAGAGTCGGAGGATTGGGGCTATATATCATGATGGGGGAGAGCAGCGTGTTTTCCTTATGTAAATTAGATGTCATATATACATGTATATACATTTTATGAGAGAAGAACTAATTAGAGTAAACTAGTGTAGTGGATTACGTCTAAAAGATAAAATATCGTAGAGATTAAAAATTGTGTTTGGAAATATAGCGGTGATAGATTAAATAAATAAAATGACACGAGATTACGAAAGAATCGTTTTTTTTTTTGTTTTTTTTTTTTAAATTAGAAATAATTGAATTGGGATAAAATAGCGCAGTAACTTAAAAGATGGTATCTAAAAATAAGAATAGGAGGTGATAAAATGGAGTCTAAAAATAGATAATGATAAAATACAGTAAATAAGTAAAATAAAAATAAAATTAAGTGAAATTACGAATTTTATTTTATTTATTTTTTTTTTTTTCGCGTTTAACCGGTGTCTAAGTTGTTTTCTTTGATAATTATTTTCGACAGAAAGGGAGCAACGTGGAAAAAACCTTTTCTTTGCTTAATTATTTTGCTGGAATGGGAGATTATAGCTGACTCAATTAAACGTCGTGTGGATCTGTTATGTATGTGTTTAAGGAAAGTTGCTTTGTTAAAATCAAAATGGTGGTCGTTTTCCATGATGTGACAAAATATGGCGTTGAGTGTATTGTTGTTTTTTACATCTCTTTTGTGTTCATATATTCTTTTATTTAAATTACGTTGAGTTTCTCCTACGTATATTTTTCCACAATCAAGGCAGGGTATGGAATATATTCCGGCTTTGGTGTTAATGTTGGTGTTAGTTATAATTTAAAATAATAATACAAAATCTTACAAACCGGCCACTATCAAACACCGAGACAGAAGCCCTCAGCCTTGGTTTAAAATTTGCAACGGGAATCTATCCAAAGATAACACCCAACACAATCGCTCGAAACTATAAACACGAAGATACCGACTTTATGAAAGGTTTCATCCAGGGTATAATATCCACGACCACCGCCCAAACCAGGGATATTACCCTACCAAAACGATACATAAATGCATTATCACACATGGCTAACGACCATAATATTATCGTCTCACCTGCTGACAAAGGTGGGGGGGATTGTAATAATGGAAACAACTGAATACAAAAATAAAATACTTCAACTATTACAAGATAAACACACATATGAAAAAACTACCTCCGAAATAATACATAAAGAAATTGACAAATTTAACAAATCTTACAAGAAATTAATACATAATGATAAAATATGGACTACCTATATAGAATACCATCCTAAAATCCCGACCTTATATGGTTTACCCAAAACACATAAAAATAATAATCCAATACGCCCAATCATCTCTGGCATTGGCAGTGCCACCCATAAGATAGCACGAGCGATCACAAAACTCCTAACGCCATTATTGGGCACAATTAGCAATTCCCATATAAGAAACTCTGGCGACCTTCTTAATAAGATAAAAAACATAGATATGAAAAATAAAACCATGAATAGTCTCGATATAGAATCTTTATACACCAATATCCCTACCAAGAAATGTCTCAACCTTCTTTCAAAACACTTAAATAAAATAAAAATTAAATTACCTTTGCCGATAGATAATATAATTAAAATTATAAGTATATGCATTGACATGACATATTTCACATTCGATGGACTCTGCTATAAACAAAAATTTGGACTGCCCATGGGTAACCCTCTAAGTGGGGTTTTGGCATGTCTATTTTTAGAATTCATCGAAACCGGACCCATGAAATATAAATTGCCCAAGGGTACCTCCTACTATAGATATATTGATGATATTTTAATTTTTCTCCCTATATCTTCCAAAATAGAGAATATCACTGATAAATTAAACAAGATTGAACCCACTATTAATTATACGTATGAAAGAGAAAATAACAACTCCATACCTTTTCTGGACATCAACATCATAAATAACAATGATCATCTAAGTTTTAAAGTCCATCGGAAAGTCACGAATAAAAATGATTACATACACTTTTACTCTCATCACGATGATAAAGTAAAAAGAGGTATTCTAATAGGATTTTTTCTTAGGGCCCTGAGAATATGTAGTGAAGAATACATCGTGGAAGAATTTGAGTATATCGAACGTACATTCATGAACTTGCAATACCCTCAACATTTTTTGGCAAATACAAAAAGAAAAGCACTAAAAATTTACCGAAACCGAGAAAATTCCTTAAATAGCCAGATACACAACAGACAATTAACATTACCAACTAATAAAAACAACGACACAATATATAAGAACCTAAATAAGACAGGCATTCAAATAACAAAACTAAACTCTTTAACAATTAGGGATCTAACACGTAAAATTATAACTAACACCAACATTAACACCAAAGCCGGAATATATTCCATACCCTGCCTTGATTGTGGAAAAATATACGTAGGAGAAACTCAACGTAATTTAAATAAAAGAATATATGAACACAAAAGAGATGTAAAAAACAACAATACACTCAACGCCATATTTTGTCACATCATGGAAAACGACCACCATTTTGATTTTAACAAAGCAACTTTCCTTAAACACATACATAACAGATCCACACGACGTTTAATTGAGTCAGCTATAATCTCCCATTCCAGCAAAATAATTAAGCAAAGAAAAGGTTTTTTCCACGTTGCTCCCTTTCTGTCGAAAATAATTATCAAAGAAAACAACTTAGACACCGGTTAAACGCGAAAAAAAAAAAAAAAAATCGTAATTTCACTTAATTTTATTTTTATTTTACTTATTTACTGTATTTTATCATTATCTATTTTTAGACTCCATTTTATCACCTCCTATTCTTATTTTTAGATACCATCTTTTAAGTTACTGCGCTATTTTATCCCAATTCAATTATTTCTAATTTAAAAAAAAAAAAACAAAAAAAAAAACGATTCCTTCGTAATCTCGTGTCATTTTATTTATTTAATCTATCACCGCTATATTTCCAAACACAATTTTTAATCTCTACGATATTTTATCTTTTAGACGTAATCCACTACACTAGTTTACTCTAATTAGTTCTTCTCTCATAAAATGTATATACATGTATATATGACATCTAATTTACATAAGGAAAACACGCTGCTCTCCCCCATCATTATATATATCCCCAATCCTCCGACTCTCTCGTCAATGACCATCCCTCTTGAAGAAGCCCGCATAAATCGGGCGAAACGTTGAGTATCCAGGTCCTTCCACCTCCATTTTATTTCATATATATATATATATATATATATATATATATATATATATATATATATATATATATATAAATGCACACACATACAAGTCCTTCTCTCTCTCTCTCTATATATATATATATATATATACATATATATATTTATACTTCTCTTAAAATAAAGGCGATGATACATATATAGAATAGGAAATTCATTCGTATGTAATAGAGGGCCATTTGCCAAGGTCCAGGTGAGTTCATTAATACCA
This sequence comes from Euprymna scolopes, assembly GCF_053919585.1. Classification (NCBI taxonomy): domain Eukaryota; kingdom Metazoa; phylum Mollusca; class Cephalopoda; order Sepiida; family Sepiolidae; genus Euprymna; species Euprymna scolopes. The sequence goes on from NC_136497.1 coordinate 25,094,804, forward strand.
TAATTAAGTTATTGTTAAAAATAACCACAAATATATTATATATATATATATATATATATATATATATATATATATATATATATATATATATATATATATACGAGCAAACAGTTAATAAAACATGTTAAAAGCACTTTGAAATGTGTTAAAAACATATTTAATCTGAAAAGGAAACACTAAATGAGCTCGATTTCCTATTTGGTTTTATCGAGCTTTTACATCTGGCTGAGATAATTTTATAAATATTAATTCTTTAATATCTATAAAATATTTTAATTTTACCATCTTGGATCATTTTGGTAAATTTAATTGTACTTTTTATTATATATATATATATATATATATATATATATATATATATATATATATATATATATATATATATATATATATATATATATACGCATACACATATCATATTCAGAATTTAGAATGTGAGGTTATATTTTCACAATCAAATAACGTCGCAGCTCAAATCAGCCAAAGAAGCAAAAAAAAAAAAAAAAAAAAAAAATCGAATTTCGCCCTCATTTGTGCTCTTCACTTGGACACATCCACATTTGGGATTCGAAACTTGCATGCGAGGAAAGTAACTTGCAACTTGAGCAATCGAGCCACACACAAGGAAGTCTATTAGCTACCACAAAAGAAAAAAAAATCGCGCCGAAATGCGACTATTAAATGTACCTACTTCGTCTCAAACAAAGGTGTAGTCATCCAACCAATGAGAACAGAAGCCGATATCTCACAAGTAGAATTTTGACACCCGCTAATACGGTGTCATCCAACAAGCTAACCAAGCGAGTAAATTAATATTTATTCCGTATTTTTTATTTTGAATAAAATATTGTAAATTTAATTCTACAGTACCTTTACTATATATATATATATATATATATATATATATGTATATGTATATGTTTGTGTGTGTGTGTGTGTGTGTGTGTGTATACGATGGGCCCTCCCTTCGATTTCGACGTATGAGTTTCTGTCACAACAATTAAGTTGCTCGGAAATCCACACATTTGATTTGTTTATAATAGTATAGAATTTGTGTAGAAATCAACCAAACTTTTTGGTACCACTGCTAATTTCAGTCGGTGCAATGGCTGCCACCAAACAGAGCACACATAAATTTTCGTCTAGATGCATGTCTTAACTAAGACTTGGAGTTAATTTCTCTCAGTGAATTAAACGCGCCTTCAGACACCAACCTGAAAATTTCTACGTCTCGGCGCGGTACATACAGCGCTTAGCCTTCCCAAATGGTCACTCATTTGGGACTCATGGCTCATCCTTGTGTCAATGTAATCATGTTATAGAGGCTGTCGTTATGAAAGAATTGAGGAAAGGAAAGAGGCTGTGACGAGGATTATTGATATGCTCACACACGAAGACTTCTATGGGGCCTTCGAGAAGTTGTTGGGACGATATAACAAGCGCATTGCAGTCGGAGGAGATTACTTCGAGGGGGACTAGAGTTTCATATGTGTATCAATAAAAGTGCCCATACGAAAAAAGTCAGGAAATCTATGTAAGGGTCCTCGTATATGAAAAAAAAAAAAAAAAAAAGGGAAAGAAAACCTGTGGCTTTTTTTTTTTTTTTAGAAAATTATAAACGTTTCGTACCCGGGGGGACTTCCTCAGGAGAATGATAAGAATGACTGAGGAAAATAAAATATACAAAAGCTACGGTATAACTGGAAATGTTTTCTCAATCATTAAATCATTTCTCTCCGATAGGCTCATAAGAGTAGTGGTAGATGGACAAAAATCGGAGGCCTGCAATATAAATGCAGGGGTCAATCCTAGGCCCAACTCTCTTCCTGATCTACATCAATGACCTCCCTAAACATCATCATTCGTTGACATCTATGCTGATGACACGACCATCTAGGGCAACACATCAAAGGCTGTAAATGACAAAGTTGTCTCTGATTCTCTCTCCTCTGATCTCGAGCGCGTGGTTCAGTGGGGGAAGATGTGGCTGGTTACCTTTAATGCATCCAAAACCAAACTCCTATCCTTACATCATCAACGCTCTGATCCCCAGCTGGCATCAATTATGATGGATGGCTCTCGTCTGGGTGAGGCCCCGTGTTTTGACAAGCTTCTGGGTTTGACCTTTACTCCTGATCTGAAATGGAACACGTACATCAAGTCTGTTGCCAACGTCGCTGGAAAGATGGTGGGATCCTTCTACCGCTCCAGAAGATATCTCACTACTGATGCAATTCTCTATCTATATAAAAGCCAAGTACGTCCAAGGATGGAATACTGTTGCTATATCTGGGCAGGAGCTGCAAAAAACAGCCTATCCTGCCTTGACAGAGTACAAAATAGACTTCGTGGCTTAGTAGGGGATGCCCTTTTCTCTACCCTGCAACCTCTCTCCCACAGAAGAGACGTTGCGAGCCTATCCTTGTTTTATCGTTATTTCCATGGCAGGTGCTCGTCTGAACTCCAATCTCTGGTCTCCCCTCGCCAATCTTTCACGAAAAACACCCGTCTAGCCGAATCCACTGTGAAAAATTTCCCCCACTCTTTATCTGTGCCTAAATCAAAATGTGGATTCCATGAACAAAGCTTCTTCCTTAGAACTGCACGCCTGTGGAACTCTGTTCCGTCTGCCTGCTTCCCACCTGACTACAACTTGGATGTGTTCAAGTCCAATGTTAACAAATTCCTAATGAACCGCCCCCTTAAGTAAACACTTCATCAAATCTCCACACTAACGTAATGTACTTGCAATAACACTTATCCCTTAGTGGCTTCCGGGCCTTGATAAATGGTGATCACTGTGTAAAAAAAAAAGATTAAAGGAGAATCCTATGAAAAATGAGATTTTTATATAATTTATCTACATATAGGGGAAACGATTAAAAAGTAAGAAGGCGTGTGTAAACCGTAAGTGGGGAAACGCAAGTAAAAAATAAAAAAATATTAACATAGGTTGGGAAATGTGTTGAAGACGAAAATGATCAGTTTTCAAATCTATGTACTATTTGGGAAAGCGATCAAAAATGTAATGTGAAACGAATCTGATCAAGTTTTGAATCTATTTATAACATGAAGATAAAAAACGATGAGAGGAGAATCCTATGAAAAGTGATATATGTAATGTAAGTGGGCAAGGCGTGTGTATATAGTTTATGTACATATGTATATGTTTTATGTACATATGTATATATTTCATGTACATATATATATATATATTTTATGTACATATGTATATATTTTATGTACATATGTATATATTTTATGTACATATGTCTATATTTTATGTACATATGTATATATTTCATGTACATATATATATATATATTTTATGTACATATGTATATATTTTATGTACACATGTATATATTTTATGTACATATGTATATATTTTATGTACATATGTCTATATTTTATGTACATATGTATATATTTCATGTACATATATATATATATTATGTACATATGTATATATTTTATGTACACATGTATATATTTTATGTACACATGTATATATTTTATGTACATATGTATATATTTTATGTACATATGTCTATATTTTATGTACATATGTATATATTTCATGTACATATATATATATATATATTATGTACATATGTATATATTTTATGTACACATGTATATATTTTATGTACATATGTATATATTTTATGTACATAGGTCTATATTTTATGTACATATGTATATATTTTATGTACATATGTATATATTTTATGTACATAGGTCTATATTTTATGTACATATGTATATATTTTATGTACATATGTATATATTTTATGTACATAGGTCTATATTTTATGTACATATGTATATATTTTATGTACATATGTATATATTTTATGTACATATGTATATATTTTATGTACATAGGTCTATATTTTATGTACATATGTATATATATTATGTACACATATATATATTTTATGTACATATGTATATATTTTATGTACATATGCATATATTTTATGTACACATATATATATTTTATGTACATATGTATATATTTTATGTACATATGTATATATTTTATGCACATATGTCTATATTTTATGTACATATGTATATATTTTATGTACATATGGGGAATGCGATTAAAATGGAAGTGGGGCACGCGTGTGTAAAACGTAAGGTGAGAAACGTAAGTAAAAAATTAAAAGTTAATAACATAATTGGGGAAATGTGTTTAAGACGAAACTAATCAGGTTTTAGATTTATATATCAATGGGGAATGCGATTAAAAATGTATGTTGACGAAACTAATCAGGTTTCGAATCTATGTAGAAAATAGGCAAAGTTATTAAAAACGTATACGTATATTTATATATTATATATCATAATTAATTGATAACTATAATTGTCATATACTTATAATTATGCTCCATATATCTGTAAAAACGAGAATGTGTGTGTGAGAACACTTCTCAACCTATATACTCAAGGAATATTTTATCTACAGACATAAACTTGGTGTATAATGTATTAAAACACGTAGAATACTTTTAAATCGATTTTCATCCCGAAAAAGGGCTGCTAAGTGGGTCAAAATTTAAAAATTAGTCCGTGGAACTTCATCAGATTTTTATGTTTGCTAACTATTTCACAAATGCGCATGCGTGAATCGTTTACATTAAAGATTTCTTACATTAAGAATAAGTAGGTTTGAAAACACTATGTAAATAGTGTAAAGCCTGCCTAATAGTTATCGTACTTTATTTTCTGTCTTAAGGTTTTGGTTCCATTCTCGGCTAGAGTATTTTTTTTAAGTTATAAGATGTGAACTGTTTTAAAAAAAACGTAATACTCGCATACACATGCCTCAGTTTCTGTATGAATTAAAATATAATATTTATGCGTATTTTACGACTGAGCAGCGCCGGGCGGCCTGTTAGTATATATATAATTATAATTATCATAATTTATATCATGATTAATTAATTTATATAATCAGCATAATTTGCACGACTACAATAATACATTCAACAAGTATGACCTTTCTTCCAGTGTTTGCATATAAAAAATTCAAGAGCATGTTTTTGATATACCGATTCAATGCACGTGCACGTGTCTATCTGGCATGCGTATAATGTTTTAGTTCACGTCTGTTTACGAAATTCTAGTGTTTTGAAGATAGATCCATAATCATATACATTCTGAAGCTACATTATTCATTAGTGACGTTGATGCGTCGATTTTATTTTATTATTAGAATAGGCGCAATAATATCATGAATTCTTCATTCAAACTGGATGTTCATAATATTTTTTCTGAGTTTCACTTTATGCTAATTTTATTTCTAACTGAAATTATAGAAGAGAGAGAGAGAAAAAAATCTAAATGATAATATAAGGTTCAGGGTTTGAAGTAGCGTTGCATGGTGGTCTTAATTAATTTCTTGGAAACTGCGATATGTCTACAGGGGGTTAAGTTTACCGAAAAATATTCCAATAAATGCTACTCTCTTAAATCCCACGGAATTAAAATAAGCAGATCTTTGAATCTCCATCCTGAAATTGAATTGTATGACATGTAAAAAATGTATTTTATTTTTGAAAGTTTTTTTTTTTAATCTTAAAGAAGACATATTTTCACTTGGATGTAAGAGACTACAATTTGGGATCGTGTCTAACGGGGTGCTGTGGAGAATTGAGCAGTGAAATGTCTGTGTACATTACATTTAAACTCCCGCAGGTAAGTACAGATAGGAAACAGGAAACAGTGAGGGAATTCCAAAGTTTAATAGTCTGAAAGAAGAAACTGTTAGAGTAGAAAATTTTCCGAAATTTATGGATATCTACAATGAAAGGGGTGCGATTTTGCTGCTTGTCCGGTTAGTCTAGAGTATGTACGTCGAGGGGTCACAAGTACTAGTAGTTCATCAGAGCATATTCCATTAAAGTTATGATGAAACAGGCACAGGGATGCCACATGGCGACGAAGGGAAAGTGATTGGAACTTGGTCGTTAGTGCGGGATCCATTAGTTTTAAATAACTGTTTTGGACACTGTCTAAGAGTGATAAACTAGTCAAAATGTAGCAATAATATTCCATGCACGGGAGCATGGTGGATTTGTAAAAATGTAGGATACTCTCTGGTGAGAGTAATTTTCATGATCATAAATAGCATCCCCTTACGTCCAAATGGAATACGCCTTGTTTGACGTGAACAAAAGTAAAAAAGAAAATATGTTTATAGGATTCTATCTCCAAATCCGTAAGAGAATTGATTAAAAAAAGGAACATTTCATTTACAAATATAAAACGTAATAAGAGCCATGAATGAAATAAAATTCTTCAACCAAATCGACGTTTCAGTCTAATGTGCAAATGGTGAAGGTATTATATCAAGAGAATTTCATAAATCCGTTAAGAAATCACTAATCTAATATTATCTCCCTTGAATAGGAACTCTTCAGTCGGTATATAATTATGTCTGTAGGCAATTATTCTAAGTTTAATAAAGTTGAATAAACCAATTTCTCGACCGTATGATTCACAAAACAACGCTGAATTATGATACAGATAAATTGTTTCTTACATAACCGAATAGAAATCATCAAACTAAAATCTACACTATAAGATGTAAAATGCCTCCTCCCACCCCGTATGAATAAAAGTAATACAATTTAGCATCAGTAGCGACGGTGGTGGTGGTTGTTGTGATTGGAGAGCGTGATGTTAAGAGGAAGGGGCGCCGTGTGTACAAATCGGGAATCCGGTGGAACTTCCCACGCCAATATCATCACTTTGTCGGCCATGTCGGCAGCGAGTTCGCACTAATGAAGATTAATGGCCGACGGGCGACGCTCAGTGCCAATCAGCAAAGGTCACGTGCACGTTACCATTTAACAAATTAGAGAATCCCCGATCTCTTTATCCGTGGTTTATGTATCCAGTTGTCAAGGCGACCGGTTAGAGAATCGGTTTCAAGTTAACCAAAATTACGGTGTATTATTGGAAGTTTGATAGGATCGCCACTGGAAGGGAATTTATTATTTTACTTTTTTAGGACTGCGTTTTGAAAGAAAATGTCCTGAAGAATGACAGCGTAAGATTAGTGTGTGCGCGCACGTGCGTGTGTGTGTGAGAGAAAGAGAGAGAGAGAGAGAGAGAGAGACAGGGAGAGAAAGGGAGAGAGATAGAGAAAGATATATATATATATATATATATATATATATATATATATAGAGAGAGAGAGAGAGAGAGAATATGTGCAACGAAATCGTCAGCCTGGTGGAAAAAAGCAATTAACATATATCTTTAAAAAGTAAGAAATTTATAGACGATAAAGTCATCATCATCATCATCATCATCATCATCATCATCATCATCATCATCATCATCATCATCATCAGCAACAACAACAAAAACAACAACACCATTATCATAACGATCAAGAAGAACAACAAGATCATCATCATCATCATCATCATCATCATCATCATCATCATCATCATCATCATCATCATCATCATCATCATCATCATCATCGCCGTCGTCGTCGTCGCCGTCGTCATCCTCCTCATTATCAGCAGCAACACTAACATAGACATTATTATCATCATTAACAACAACAAAAACAACATCATCATCATCATTAACAACAAGAGCAAGAGGAAGAACAACAGCAACAATGTTTCTCCCCCCCTCCAATAAAATAAAGAATAATAAAAAAAAAAAGAATTAAACACATAACATAATATTATGGGCTGGACGGAGGAAGACAGATTTTTAATTCAATGTCGGACAACGCCAGATCTTCCTGGTAACTGCTAATAAATCTATCAGAAATGATGTTTCTATTGATTTTCAAACAATTTTACATTGTCTTTAGATCTCCCATGGAAAGTGATCGATCTTTTCTAAATTTTCATATTTTTCGAGTTGTTTAAAATGTTTAGCGTAATGCCGCTTCATGGAAGATTTTGGTGATGCCAAATTTTGCCTAGTCCAGGATTATTGATCCATTTTTACAGACAGGAATATCTATCATTTTGCTTGTCCGTTTTGTTTTATGTGGCCAAATAAAGTCGTCCTTTGTTTTGTGTGTGAGACGTCTCGTAACAGGTGTCTGACTGAAGCGGACGTCGGAGTGAACGAGGATCATGATGCCATCACATTCGTCTTACCGTTTTCTAATAAAACTATCTAAACAACTTCTATGAAAGAAGTAAAGATGCAATTTTTATTAAATTTTAATGTTATCAGTTTTAATAGCCGGACATTGACCGTGTTTATTTTTTTTTTAGTTATTCTACATTTTAAGTCCGTAAATAGTATGTATTTTAGTATTTGTAAATAAGTAAAACTCATATATAACATAAATATACCTTTACCGTTGACAGATAGAGCTTCATAACCAAATAGCTTAATAAACAGAAACTAAAAAATAAACAGATCTACAAGCAAAGTTGAACATTAAAAACCTCACGGCAAAAACTTCATAATCAAAAACTTCATAGCCCAAAACATCATAATTAAAACATCATAATCGAAAACTTCATAGCCCAAAACATCATAATCAAAAACTTCATAGCCCAAAACATCATAATTAAAAACTTCATAGCCCAAAACATTATAATCAAAAACTTCATAGCCCAAAACATCATAATCAAAAACTTCATAGCCCAAAACATCATAATCAAAAACTTCATAGCCCAAAACATCATAATTAAAGCTTTATAATAAAAAACTTCATAAACAAAAGCTTCATAGCCCCAAACATCATAATTAAAACTTTATGATAAAAAAACTGCATAAACAAAAGCTTCATAGCTCAAAAGACCAAAATTAAAAGCTTCATAATCAAAAACTTCATAAGCCAAAATTTCATAGCCCACAACATTACAATTAAAGCTTTATAATAAAAAACTTCATAATCAAAAGCTTCATAGCCCAAAATATTATAATTAAAAGCTTTATAATCAACAACTTTATAATCCAAAGCTTCATAGCCAAAAACATCATAATTAAAGGCTTTAAAATCAAAAACTTTATAATCAAAAGCTTCATAGCCCAAAACATCATAATTAAAAGCTTTAAAATCCAAAATTTCATAATCAAAAGCTTCATAGCCCAAAACATCATAATTAAAAGCTTTAAAATCCAAAATTTCATAATCAAAAGCTTCATAGCCCAAAACATCATAATTTAAAGCTTTATAATAAAAAACTTCAGAATTCAAATCTTCATCGCCGAAAACTTTATAATCAAAAGCTTTTAATAAAAAACTTCATAATCTAAAGCTTAAGAGCCGAAAGCACCATAATTAAAAGCTTTATAATCAAAAACTTCATAATCATAATCTTTCTAACCAAATATTTCTAAGCAACAGCTTCAAAGCGAAAAGCTTTGCAAGCAAAAGCTTAATTGCAAAAGCCTCATAATTAAAAGCTTAATAAGTAAAAGCTTCATAGCTAGAACCTTCCTTAGCAAAAACTACATAGCCAAAGCGTCATAATTTAAAACTTTATAATTAAAAACCTTATAAGCAAAAATTGCATAACCCAAAATGACATGGTCAAAGCTTCATTTCTAAAAGCTACATTAATAAAAGCTTTATACTTGTAAACTTCATAAACAATTGCTTCAAAGCCAAAGTCTTCATAACTACATTTCGCCTGACGATTCTACCACTAATCTATCCTTCTTGGAAAGGATCTAGAAAAGTGCGTCAAGCCTAATAGATCTTGCACTGTAAGCCAAGTTCAAACCCATGTTCCATCGCTGTAATATTATGCCTAAATTACAAGTATTTTAATAGAGGGTGCCTTAACGAACTCGTAGCACTTTTGACCGCTCGAGGTCTATACTCCCGACTAACTCGACAAGCAACAAACTCCTACTCTTTCACTTGAGGTCCTTAGGTGTTGGAAAGCAATGGTGGGACTAAATATTTAGAGGTGAAATAGGTACTCCTTCCTCTTAAAAGATGTTGCGATTGTGATACCATATAGTATTTTATGATCACAACTTAATGTTTAAAATGGTGCTCGAAAGCTACATAAGACTTTGGCTATTAGCCTAGATGTATTGAATTTGTATGTGGCACCTGCTGTTGCAAACCTATGATACTTTATTCTAGAGGGGAATTTCTGCAGTCATTTTATCATATAGGAATTTAAACCAATATTTTAGAAAAACAAAACAAAACAAAGCAAAAAAAAAAAGAAAAATATAATTTCCCTTTTCGTAAAGTAAATTTGTCGAAGATCCGTGGACAACGAAGAGTACTTTCAAATGTGGAAATGGGAGTTTCTTGAGATCCTCCTTATTGCCGGGTTCGCTAGTTGATTATAAATTTATAACTGAAACAAAAATTTTGAATATTTAATCGATTTACACACCCATATTTTGTAATGATATTGACACGAAGTTCAGGGAGGGAGGAAGGGAGTTAGCACGGGTTCTTTGGATTCCTCAAGCTTTTCAGGCATACATATATAATCTGGAGAGACAATTGATACCACCTTTAGGATGACTGCTAGTGTAATTGTGAAGCAAGGCTTATGTAATTCGAGCTATATCATCTCCCCTAGATTCCAGTGGCAAGAACGACTGGAAACAATCCGAGATGAGCACAACAACATACGACAATCCCAAATAGTAACCCATTTAGTACTAACCAGGCTCAACGTAGTTAAACTTCGATGAGCTAATGAGAACAGGCAACACTATTAAAAAAGAAATATGTATTTTGGCTTTTTTTTTTTTTTACTCCAGTTAATTCGCAGAGATAAATGGGCTTTTATTCTGGAGCTAACCCTTGATTTCCTTACGCTTTAAATTTATACTGGAGGGGTTTTAAGGATACATGTTGTCTCTTTTATGGCTGTTATCTGTATTTTGCAACACCTTAGTCTTCCGGAAGTTGTATCTACTTATTTCTGAAGATATTTTTATTCGGCCTGTTGTATGATGTTTTTCTTTCGAAGACCATGTCAAAGATCATTGTCGAGGTATTAGGTTGAGAAGAAAGTTTTTGCGGAATTTTTAATTTTGATTTCGAATGTATGTATTTTCAAATAAGTTTTCATTATAATACCTTTACTTTATATATCATCTTAAAAAGCGTTTTCGCTCTATCTAATCGTTTAAATTAATCCTTTTAAAAAAATTATGTTTTCTTTTTAGAACGTTGAATACTAGTTGGAAAAAAAGCAAATTCACGCAATTTTCTGATTTCAATTTTAATTTTAATTTAATCAACTAGACTATCTGTGACCCGTTGGGTCAGTATGTTATATTAGCTATGGAATTCATGTATGAGCGTGACACTTGTGACGTAAAGAAATAGTTTTTTTTTGACATAACAGTAGCATTTCTATGAAAATATATTAAAATGAAAAAAGAATATAGATAGATTTCTATGAGTCGTTCTGTTTATTATAATTGATTATTTAAAAAAAAAAAATTATACAGTTACTGAATTATAAATGGTTGGCCATACTTATAGGTAAATGTGCACTGAACAGATACCATAATACTTATTATAGTTAAATTCAAATTTTGATATATGTGCTTTTTTTATTTCGTTCATTTATGTATTCCGTTTAAGTTATTTCGAACCCTACTCTTCCCATGTTAAATAATAATTTCGAAATAATAACGTAAATATTTCAGCGTCCCAATTGTACTTTTGTTTTTTGTTTATTTAAAACCCCACTCTTCCCATGTTAAATAATAATTTCGAAATAATAACGTTAATATTTCAGTGCGCACGTCATGCGCGCATGCGCAACCGGATGTCGTAAACCGGAAAGTGGGTTACATATATCGTTACAAGGTCATTTGAGTTTTATAATTATATAGGTTTTTTAAATCAATTTTCACCCCAAACAAGGCACAGTGCCATTTTGAAGTAGAGGGCTACTATCGGGGACATAAGTTGCAGGGGCATTATGAAGGGAGATGAGTAGCAAGATGTCTGTTCACATTACATTTGAACTTCTGCATATTAGTACAGTTGGGAAAGCAGAATCCCGTAAGGGAGTTCCAAAGTCTTGTAGCTCTGGGGAAGAAACTATTAAAGTAAAAGGCTTTCTTACACCTAGGGATCTCTACTGTAAAGGGGTGGGACTTAGTTGCTTGTCGGGCTTGTCGAGGGTAGTCACGTCGAGGAGGTACAAGTGCTTGTAGTTCGTCAGAGCAGCCACCATTAAAGTACTTGTAGAACAGGCAACATTTCGTCGATGGGGCAGAGGCTGAAGCCTAGACGACAGCTCAGGACCTATCAGGTTGGCGATTCTCTTTTGAACCTTGTTTAGGAGTGAGAGACAAGCAGCAGATGCACCAGCCCAAATGTGACAACAGTACTCCATACATGGGTGAATGGTGGCCTTATAAAGATATTACTTTGAGGCGTAAGTAGTTTTCTAGCGCGGTAAAGAGAACCCACCTTATTTGCAGCAGCCTTGGCAATGCTCTCAATGTATTATTCCAGTTCATGTTCCCTGTAAACTTTATGCCAAGGAGTTTAAAGGAAGTACTTTCAGGTAATGTGTTCTTGGCCATTGCTATTGATGGTAGAGATTCAAGCTAAGCCGAAAAGCTGCTGAAACAGCTCGTGATATCAACGAAGCGTTTTAACCCAGGAATAATTACTGAACGCACAGTTCAATGGTGGTTTAGGAAATTTCGTGGCGGCGACGAGAGTCTTGAAGATGATTAGCATAGTGGTCGGCCTTCGGATGTTGACAATAATCAATTAAGAGCATTAATCGAAGCCAATCCACCCACAGTTGTTCGAGAACTTACATCTTAATCAGACGTAAAGTATACGACGATTTCCAACCACTTTCCAACCACTTGAGAGGGATTGAAAAGACGAAAAACTTTGTAAATGTGTGCCACAGTAATTGAACGACAACCAAAATAAATGGCGTTATGAAGTGTCATCTATTCTTTTACGCAACAAGAACGACCCGTTTCTCGACCGGGTTGGGGCTTGCAATGAAAAGTGGGTTCTTTACGACAACCGCCGACACTCAGCTCAGTGGTTAGAAGCCGACGAAAATCCACGACACTTCCCAAGTGTACCACAAAAATTCCCAACTGCGCGTTGCTAAACCGACTCTACAAAACTTTCTGCGTGAGTAATGTTTGAAAAGCCTAAGCAATTTCAAAAACGCATTCAACGACTTCATCGCCACCAGAACGCAAGATTTTCATGTTACTGGCATAAATACCCTTGTTTTGCGTGGGCAAAAGTGAGTTGTTTCTGAAGCTGCTTATTTCGATCAATAAATTTTGTCTTAGCCAAGATATATTTATCTGATTTTAAAAGTTAAAAACCGCAAGATCTTTCTTGTCAACCTGATACTGTTTTATCTTTTTCCGTTCTACTCTATTAAGACTATAGTCATTTCGAATGGTTACATCAATAATGCGGGCGGTCTTTTCAGGCTTCTTCCATGTTTCCAGATGTTCGACGATCTGTCAAGTTGCATCTCTTCGAAAACCTTTCAATTTACATATTTCGTTGTATCGGACAGCGTAAAAGCCACCTGCCAATGGGAGTCGGCATCGAGGCTTCAGGCTCTTTATCGCTAACTGGCAAAGCTTGCAAAGGCCATTTGTTTGTAGGCCAATCAGTTTTTGAATCCATTTGAGACTAAGCCTTGATCTTGTTCGGCTATAATAAATCATTCCTTGTCATATAGAAGTTTGCCATTCTTGAGCCATTGGAGTGAAGTTTCTTTATATATATATATATATATATATATATATATATATATATATATATATATATATATATATATATATATATATATCCGGAAACTGTTACTATATTATGTTTTTTCTATCCTTGTTTTCTTGTCTCTAGTTTGCCCGGACGTAAAATACGCTTAAATATATTTCAATTTGTCCAGATTTCATATATATTATTATAGAGTCGTAATTTCAAAAATAAAAAAAGTAGTTTGGTGCCATCAGCTAGAATCGAAACTGTATCATTCAAAGCTAGTGATGTTACCACTGTACCAACGTGAAACGCATATGAACTGATTAAAAATTAAAAGATTAAAAATAAACTAAGATGGATGTACAAAATGTATAACGATTTTTTCAATTTTGACCAATTTTTGACTCCTTAAAAACTATTTTAACCAGCTAAAGACCCATAAAAGAACGGTCCGTAAAAATCCAATCATTTGCGGCTCCTAGCGCCGCTCTACGACTTTTAGTTTCGGAGGAGATAGAGTTTGAAAATATGGAGACAGACATACAGACAGACATATAACCGTTTATATATTAGATTTTTCTTTTCTTTCTTACAATCTGAATTGTTATAGTTATAAACCTCGGAAGTACTTTCAAAAGTTTTCAGCTGTACGGGTGAGTTGTTAAAATTGCAAAAAAAAAAAAAAAAAATCTCACAAAACTTACATTATAGAATTTTATATGATGCTGAGTTGATCACTGGGACATACTGCAAGATTATTTCTTGTAAGGTCATTATTATTCAGGGCATAGCATGGCTATTTATTCAGCTAAGATCCGCCCTGATAGCATTGTGACCATCTATGAACTAATCATATGAACTCTTCATTCACAAAATGAGTTATGGTTTTGATCGGTCTTAAGAGGTGTATTATTCTAGGCATTACCTTCTTTTCTGAAAGAGAGTGGGATGATGGTTCAATGCTGATCGTCTGAGGGGCCCCTATCAGAATTTGTCATCAGATTTATTTTCAGCTATTTTTTACTCGGCTAGAGTGTTCCGTCGGTTGAGATAATTCCTCCGGCTTGCTTTTTTTTTGTTGTATTTCATTGCAGTAGTAAACAATTAAATCCATAGTAGGGATCAAATAAGTGATCGGGAGGTTAGAAAAATAATTTCAATCTAACTCGTGATTGTTCGAGTAACAATACGTAAATTAGATCAAGCGGTTAGTAAGTTGCAGAGAAGAGGATGCAAGAAAGAGAAAAGGGCATCCCCCACTAGACTACGAAGTCTATTTTTTAAGTCTGTCAAGGCAGGATAAGGTCTTTCTAGGAGCTCCTGCTATTCTTTTTCTTTTCTTTTTAAAATTTTTATCTTTGTTCTAATATATAAATTAGGCACCAAAGAGAAAGAAAGAGAGAAAGAGTGTGAGAGAGAAACGCAGATAAGGTGCGTCCCAAAAATGATGCCACTTATTTTTTTTTATTCCGGACGAATGGATCAGAGGGGATTGTAAATTATATGTTTATAATGACTGAACATGCATTCATGACCTTAAAGTTAAACCTCTCTGTTGCAGATATTGGTAGTGTGAGACTCCTGCTATGGACGTGCATCAAAAGCAGAGATGCTTCTTTGAATTCCCAGTAAAAGAGCATTGGTAATGGTGGTGACTATGTAGAAAAATAAATTGTGGAAAACAAATGGTCGCGCTATATCATGGTACTACTCTCGTTTTCGTAGCTCTTCGAACTTTTGCAAATCATTTGATTAAAAAATTACCTTTTTTTAACGCAAACATCAAGTAACTCTTTTCATATAAACAGGCATTGAACATTTTCCTATCGCCTGCTCTAATACCTACGTCATGTGAACGAAAGATTGAAAAACTAAATATACCTTCTTCAATCTTATTTTCCAGGAGCCGTATCGAATATTAATTCAAATAAAAATGGCAATAACAGAAACTAAAATGAATTTAAAAAATCATAAATGCAATAAGCGTAAAATAATATGAACTTTTGTAACAATCACAAAATCCACCAGAATGCATTTCGGTTTCTTCGAAGACGGTCCAATTATTTTAGTAAATATGCATAGAAATGACTTTAGTAATATTATTCATTTTACGCTTATCCAATTAATTTTAAATTACAAACGTAATACCGCAAAATAAAAGCCTACAAAATTAAGTCCACCAGAATGCATTTCGATTTATTCGTAAACAAGTCAGCAATGTTTATCTTTGCTTAATAGTAGACAAAACAATGAATTACTTCATGATTCTAGGACGTTTGGAATAATATCTGCAGATTTGAGAAGCTTTCTTTCTGCTTACTGGTTTCCTTTCACATATAGACATGGTCTATTCAAGAATTAAACAAATAAAAATGTCTGGTCTTTGCGATAATCATATTTCGTTATTGTTAGCTTCTTGCACCAATTGGATTCACGTTTTGTCTGGAGAGAGATTTTGCAACAAGAAGGAAACGCAGAAAAAGAAACGCAGAAAGTGCTGGAAAATTTTGGAAACATGCTTTCAATGTTCCAGGAAGCACCCATTGTTATTGTCAGTAAACAACCGCTGATAACACTGGTATGAAAGAAATAGCGAATAACTACTACTACTACTACTACTACTACTACTACTACTACTACTACTACTACTACTACTACTACAAATAACCTGCTATACTTCGATCGACCAAAAGTAGAAAAAAACGAAAATGTAATCATACCAGAAATCATCTATAAAACATTACAGCAAACCACCCCTCAAGCACGGATGCTGAAAGATGTACAAAATTCATCAAGTTTCTATAGAAAATTTTGATAAACACTTAAACTGATAGCTAGAGGACAACACCTGACAGATGATAATACAGGAAGATATTTTTCTAATGCTATCTATTATGTGCAACCACTAATATTATAAACAAGATGCTACTGTACAACACACTGAGGAAATGCAATGGTAGGCATAAATTCTCCGAAACAACCACATGATCAGCATCTATTGCAAAAAAAGCAACAAGGAGATGGAAACACTGATGAACACAAGCAAACTCTTCAGCCAGGACAGGAATGTAGTTTAGAATAGAAAAATGTGCATTACTTTGACGTTAGCGAACGAGTAGAGTTAACTAGGTAAATATGCAATTTACACAGCTGGCCTTGAGGAATTCATAATATACAGTTTTAGGAATATTATCAATACAAAGGCAACAGGGCACAACGAATGTTTGCAGATGTAAGGGCTAGCGAGGAGTGCTTGGGGTTGCATCCCGGTCACCACATAGTATGAAAGGCCGAAATAAAGCTGGAACAAAAGAAATAGTCTTTGTGTTGACTCGCATGCCATCCGATATTGGAAGGTCCTTTATTTCAGCGTCTACAAAACGACAAGGAATTACCGGTTAGAAACGGCGACAAAAGAAGCCCGACTAGATGTATGCCCGTTTGTATTTGCGTCACGCACGCCTTAATTTTATTGCTGTCATAGAGTGTATATAGATTGGAGTTAGAAGTCCGTTCAAAAGAACTGTTTTTTGTAGATGTTTAATATTGATTACGAGTATCTAACATGTTGTTTATAATATTACTTGAGATTGATAAAAGAAAACTAAGCACAGAATTAACGAATTCGAGAATGAGAGTACTTGATGAACCCGGGACATTGCTATTATGGAAGTGAGCGACTTCAAGTTCGAAATAAATACTTAGGAAGTATCCTTAGTTTGGTAGCATCGTTCCTTCATGAATAGGACAACAGAACTAAAGTAGATGGGTCAAAGAACTTAGAAACTTATAACCAAGCACTTGAAGGATGATACTGATCGATATTTTGTCGAGAGAAAAGACTTCTAAGTATAGAAGATTGCATGGACATGTGATAAGACTAGAAAAGTATATAACAAGAAATGATTATTTTACTGCCTCAGAAAGTATCGATACAATCCTGATCACAGTTGTTAAAAGCGTAACCAAGATGAAGAACACGAAAAACAGCAGGAATCAAAATGTGAAGAGAAACAGCTACATGGACGGTGTAAGCGATTGTCCAAAGAAACAGCACGTTAAAACATGTGGACATGACTACGAAAATGGTGGAAGGGGCTGCAAATAGATGGTAACATTTAATGCTAGTAAGACTAAGCTGCTCCCCTTTAACAATTACAAGACTCATCTCCAATCACTGATATCCATGGCAAATAACACCATACCTGAGAATTCTTCCTTTAAACTCCTCGGCCTAACATTCACGCGCAATATAAACTGGAGCACATACATTGAGGGCATTGCGAAGGCTGCTGCAAAGACGAAATGTTCCTTTTATCGAGCTAGAAGACTACTTACACATGAGAGTATCCTGTACCTCTACAAAGCCACCAATCGCCCATGCATGGAGTATTTTTGCCACATCTGGGACAGTGCATCTACCACTTGTCTCTTCCTCTTGGATAGGGCCCCCAAAAGAGTTTTCAATCTAATAGGTCCTACTTTGTCAACTAAGTAACTCTGTCCGATCGCTGCAATGTTGCATCTTTGTACATGTTTTATAAATACTTTAATGGAATGTGCTCTGATGAACTCGTTGCACTTGTGCCCCTTCGACGTATATATCCCCGACAAACCTGCTTAGCAACAAAATTTCACCCATTCACTGCTAGGTCTCTAAATGCCAGAAAACTTTCTACTCTAATAGTTTCTTCCCTCGAACAGCTAGACTCACTAGAATTCCTTACTTGCTACCTGCTTCCATGACTGTACTGATATGCAGAAGTTTAAATGTAACGTAAAACAACATAGTGTTAATCTTTCCTAAGCATGGTCCAAAATAGTTGTCTCTTACGTTCAAATAGAGATATGATTGTCAGGTGTAAATGTGAGTAAAAAAAACTCGAAATCGTTAATAACAACTGAATAAAACAAGTGATTAAAATAAACTATATAAAAACCAAGAGAGACACAACCCATAAAAACAGAACAAGTATACTCTGCTTTTAAAGAAGCGTTACTTACATTATAAGGGAATGCAAGTAAGTAGCTTAAATGGAGTATAAAATATAGTTTATTGGGAAGTATGCTGTATTTTAAACACACGAATAAATGGTATAGGCATAAATAAGAGAGAGTATTGGAAAGTGAAAAACACAAATACTCAATCCAAAATTGGATGATTTCGTCAAAACCTAAAGACCAAGATTGATAATATGCACTAAGAAGAAAAAAAACCCCGGCCAAATTGGGTGAAATTTCACCGTCCCAGCAGACTAACGCATAAGATGAATAAAACAGAACAATTTGTAACAGAGCCGACTGTTCGCAGTTAGAAAGAGAGAGAGAGAGAGAGAGAGAGAGAGAGAGAGAGAGAGAGAGAGAGAGAGAGAGAGAGACGTCTCACTGACTAAAATGACTCCGAGTAGGGGACACTGTCGGAAAATGTTGATAGTAAAAATATCAGACCAGCTGCAGCTTTACAATGGGGGAAACATCAGTAAATAAAGCTGCTGTAAATACAATCCAGACCTTGAGTCGTACGAAACTCCATTGCAGCTTTTTTGCCAAATCAAAACAACTCAGAGGGATAAGTTATGTTTCCTCATTGGCAAATATTAACCCCCCAAGAGGGCTGTATTCGTTCCTTATTCTTGTGAATACCATCTGCTATAAATGTTACATGTCCTGTTTATACATTCATCACTAGACAATCACATATACATTTCCAATGTATATACGCTCAACATCTTAGACAATTACATATTACACGTGAAACAGAAAATAGATACATTCATATATACTCCTAAATATATGAACACATTACACAGACTATATCACAAATCTACAATTTAAGAAAAAAGTAGTCAATTTAAAGTTCGTCGCCTCTAAAACACCTTATTTTAGGTTAATTATTTACTTGAAACGTTGCTGAATTTATGTATACAATTCTTAATTGATTTAATTGTTTCATAAATAAAATATTTTTATATTAAAATACTTTAATATAAATTTTGAAAAAAGCCAAGTTTAATGAATGCCTTTTTGTGGATTCCAAAGCATATATAATGTAATCATCAGACGTGTACCTTAAAAAACATACAAAAAACACAATTTTGAACAACTTATCTGGTTCACACAACTAACAAACTCTACCATTTTTTCTCTCAGGCGACCATCTGATGAGTACGTGACTAAAAATGCAGCAAAGACATAATTGTGCAAACGAAACAATATTGTAATGGTTACTTTTTGAAAACTAGCAAATGACCAACTGAGAAAACTTGATATTTGGAACTTGGATGATCACTTAAAACTATCTTGTAAAGTACGAAGGATAATTACTTTTAATTTTGCATGAAGAAATTTTTAAAACATGTCAGAGTTTATGAATTTTCGAATGAAATTAAAGTAGAACAAATAATGTGAATGCTTGTAACCCAAAGCATCACGAACATTTCTAGTAGATACATTCAAGTAAATTCCATAAAAAAATCAGGCACTGGCTTTACCCGATCGTAAAATACGCTTAATTATGATATTTTAATTTGTCCAGATTTCGTATATATTATTATAGGGTCGTGATTTCAAAAGTAAAAAAAAAAAAGTACTTGGGTGATATCAGCTACAATCGAAACCGAAAGCAAAACTGTAGCCTTCAAAGCTGGTGACGTTACCACATACCAACGTGACAAGCATACGAACTGATAAAAATCAACTAAGATGAATATACAAAATGTATAAAGACTTTTTCAATTTTGACCCATTTTGACCCCTTAAAACTATTTTAACCGGCTAAAGACCCGTAAAAGAACGGTTCATAAAAAAATCCAATCATTTGCGGCCCCTATTGAAAATATGGAGACAGGCAGACATAGTGAGTTTTATATATTAGATTTGTGCTAAATTCGTTTGTATATCCAGCTACTTGATATAGCCATGATATAATCATACGCAGGGAAAAACACAGCTCTACATATTTACACAAACATTCGCCATCATGAACACATTGACACATGAAGAGAATTGGCACAACGCTGGTCTCAGATGCAAGCTACCAACTCCCCCTTACCTTCTTTTTCTCTTTCCCGGTCGTCCCGCTGCGCCGTCGAGCGTGACGCTGCTCCGTGAGTCACTCGTTTGTCGAATTGCTCTCGTCACACTCGACCTCCACTCGCTCACAGACACGGCGGCCACTTCTTCGATTCGATCGTTCACTCACTCGGCCAGCGGAACGCCGTGTGCATCTCCGCCGACACAACAGCATATTCAGCCTATCACTCAGAAAGCTAACCGGCCAGATGAACAAAACCTGTCTCTTATTTGCTCACGACACACACAACCACCACCACCACCACCACCCCTCCTCCTCCTCGTCATCATCATCGTCGTCGTCATCGAAAATGACGCTTTATCTCACTTTGCAGACGTCGCTTAGGCGATCAATCAAGAAAGCACATGGTTTTATTTTACCCACTATTTTTTGTATATAATTTTTTTATTCTTATTTTATTATGGCATTGTTATCATTTTAGAGTTATGGTTGCAATGGGTATTATTCGTATTCGGTGAAGATTGCGCTATTTTAATAGAATTTCCAAGGCAAGTATTTCGAATTGAAAACTATGTTTTTCTTTTCAATTAATAAATTTATTCTCAGAAATACAAAGGCACACAAAACAGAGAGTAACAGAACCAATGTCAACACGATTCGCTTATATCCTCCCCCATGAATATTTTTGCAACCAAGTCAACATATTATTTATTTTAGGCAAAAATCAGGGAATTATCTAATTTGGGTGAATATTTTAGCATCTGTTTAACGTATCTATGTACTGTTACCATATCTATCTATCTATCTATCTATCTATCTATCTATCTATCGATCTATCTATCTATCGATCTATCTATCTATCTATCGATCTATCTATCTATCTATCTATCTATCTATCTCTTCATATATATCTATATGTATATATATCCTTATATATATGTGTGTGTGTGTGTGTGTGTGTCTGTGTCTGTGTCTGTCTGTCTATCTACGTATTTTTCTTTTTCTCTCTCTCTATATCTATCTATTACTAAATACTTAATTAATACCAAAACACTGTTAATCTTGCTTTGTTTTTCTCTGGCACACTGATGACATCATCATTTTCTGATATCATGGATTAACATTGATGAGCACAACCTTCACAGTGAAAAAGATACATGACCAAAGGATTATGTCAACCAATAATATAACGAAATTGAAGACAACCATGATATGACAAAAATGGAATGACGTCATTCACCTCACCAAAGAACTAGAGAGAAAGCGAAAAAGATAGAGAAGAGAGGGAGAGAATTCTCCTATATGGCGTTTTATCGTTATGTTATTATGATACTAATGCAAAGACACGCGTACAAAAAACAAAGAAGTAAAGAAACAGTGCGAGCATTAATAGTCTATATTTTTCCATAAATATTTTAAAGAAACAAATACATTAATTTTAATCACCAAACAATCAGAGTATTGAACATTCTATTGGCGTCAGTATCGAAAATTAAATAATTGGAAACACTTTTCTTATTACAAGGAAATATCGATGACAAATTCATCTTTATTCTTCATTTAATTGCATACAGTATGGTCAAAATGAAGTAAAAATGGCGAATAATCAATAGGTCAAATTATCTAGAATGAAAAACCTTTAACTGTATGTGTCACAATTTTATAAAACAATACTCGTATGTTGTAATCGCTTTTGGTGTCCCTATTGATTAAGCAGATCCCCGACCGGAAAACGTGACCAAGGGTTTTAGTACATACGGCCGCCGTGTGGTCAAGTGACGGCAAACAAAAAATGTGGTCACACCATGCCCAGAGATTTTGCGGCCTAAAACCTGATCTCGCTTTGACGTGATCTCTGGGGCCTCTGCATAGACACTTTTTATTATGCTTTCATTGACCACACGAAGATTCAGCACGTGACCCTTGGTCACGTTTTCTGGCTAAATTTATTGTTTAACACCCTCACGGAGATCTGCTTATGCAACATTACCTGGCCAGGCTTAAGCCTGTAATGTTAAAAAAACGACTATAACCAATAACAGTAAATTGAAGACAATGTTTGCAAGAAGGCAAATGCATCATATTAGCATAAGCAGAGATGTAAAGGTGGCTAAGGTGTTAACAACCAAGACTAATAATGTGATGTGCAAAGTTCGAATCCAGACGGTTCCACGTAAACACTTTCACTTAGAAACAACCTTCATACAACTATTTTTAGACGTAGTATAAAAAAGTAAGGCAATGGGCAGTTAGAAACGCAGAATGACATAATATATAAGACACTTCAGTTGGCAGACGTAACTCTCCAGAATCCGATTTCATTCCCACGGTCTTATACGCTATTCGGAATCTATTATGTACAGTGATAAACGTTATCTCACTCTCCCCATGGCTAGCACAACCTGGAACAGCTTTATTAAAGGTCGTCACATTGAGCCATTAGTAAGCGAGGCAAAATTAATTGAAGCGAATCCCCAGTGGTTAAACATTCCGAAAGAAAGCAATCTATTTTCTTCTTATATGATCTAACCTCGACAAAGAATAGATCTGAGCGTATAACTACATTAGAAGTTTGATCCAACTTGATAGTCTCACATGATAAGCCGGAATTCCTAACGAGTCTGACTATAATAAAACAACAGATACAATGAAAGCATTTTCGCTAAATATTAAAGACGGATTTATAGATGCCGACAGTATTTAAAAGAAGATATTTTATTCCTAAAAAAAAAAAAGATAGCGCGAAGGTCAAGGTTGGAGATAACTGTCATATATGTGTGATATTATCGGCGCCTCCTCCATTGATGTGTTTAAAAGCGATTAAAAAAGAAGAGAAATACGTATAACAAAAAGAGAAAATAGAAATTATCGGCAAGCAAGGGCTGAATATGGAATGTGATATATTTAGAGTTAGTTTAGGAGTGGAGCAAGTTTTGCGGAAAGTCCTGAATAGACGGCAGTTAACGACAGTTTACAGTTTAAGAGAGTTAACTGCATGTTGCGGCTTGGACGAGTAGGAAGAGTTTTAGGGGGCCGTGATGAACAGATGAACTGATTCACCTACTGAAAAACATGGCCTTAACGGATAACTAAAATGTGAACGTTAGCGATGGTGTCACACACACAGTACAACTGATATCCACGGAATGTGTCAGAGTTTTCTGTTTTCTTTAAATTTGTTTATTTTTGTATTCTTGTGAACCAGTTTCTGTCCTCGGCAGTCGCGAATGTGTGAAAGGTAACGACTGGAAAAAGAATGGAATTTGAAGGAAACAAATATCACGGAAAGTTTTAGGCGGCAATTGTTGTCGAACAGGAGTAAAAGGTGTCCCACATAAACCATTAAGGCGTCCTAAAACAACTGACAAAATGCCAGGTCGAGTGGCGGAGTTTACTTCATAGTAAGAAGTAAGTCGGTTGGAGAGAGAGTATAGTATGAAAAGTAATGGATAACACACTTTGTTATGAACGGAATATACGACATTCTTTTAGTATAAAATACAATATATATATAGTAAAAACGTAGGTGGTGTATATGTATGTATATATATAATATGTAGTATAAAAACAATATACATATATATATATTAATATATATATATATATGAAATTTATTAATATATAAAAAAAATAAAATATATGAGTGATTTTTCTATATATATAATTTTCTATATTATATATAAAAAATAAAATATATGAGTGATTTTTCTGACAAAGGGTGAAGAAAAAGCTGCTTACCAGGTCGGTAGTACTTCGTGAACAGTAGTCTGAGATGTCGAAAATTTTTCTGTTTCTATGTCTATTCTTGTGGTCTTGTCACTAGTAAGGATGCTGGAGGTAAACGTTTCGTCTGGGCTGACGTTATCCGCCTGATAGTCAGGGACCTGGAGCTTGAATTAACCACTAAGGAGGCTGTCCTATCAGCAGGTGCAAAGTACTGGGGCTGCTGTATTGCCATTTGGTGAATGGAATCTGGACCATGAAGTAGTCTCTGGAGGGGCCACTCGATGCGATATTAGTGGGTAATTGTTACGGCTTTACCTTATCATGTGCTACAAAAAATTTTTTTTCCTGTCCTTTTCTCTCTTACTTTCCCTCTCCATCATGCTGTAACCAAGTATGCTGACTTGTTCCACAAATCCGAAAACCTCAAAATGAAATATATCCAGAAAAAAACATGAATAAACCTAGAACCCCATTCTCCAACGTAGACCCCTACTAGCATGTCTCCTTCTCCAACATCAGCGGTCTACGTTCCAACCTTACAGAAGTTGAAACCCAATTACAGGAGACGAAATCGGACATATTCTTTCTGAGCAAAACTGGAATAGGGCCGACCACTTCCCTAGATGAGTTCATAATTAATGGATGGATACCCTAACTTAACATCTAAATCTGACCCCCAAGATCGCCATGGGCATGGAATATGTGCTTACATTAAAGATGGCTTCCCGTGTGGCAGGGATATCTCCAGAGAATAACTTATTTTATCTTATATGTGCTTCCGGGTTGCACTTGCTTACACTACTGCATTTATATTTGCTCTCTATCGCCCCCATAACAGCGGAGTTACTATCTTTAAGAGTATATCTGAGAAAATTGACCACATCCTGTCTGCACATCCCTCGGCTAACATTCACATTTTCGGCGACTTCAATGTCCATAATGTGGAATCGCTGACCCACTCAAATAAGACAGATAACGAGGGGATGTTCTGTCATGATTTCTCCATTGCCTATGACCTCACTCAGATTGTTCACGAGCCCACCGTGTGCCCGATAATACCGGTCAGTATGCAAGCCTCCTAGATCTTTTTCTCTCAACTTACCCTGAGCTATGTTCATGTTCCGTTCTACCTCCTCTAGGATCCTCCGACCACTCCGTTGTATCAGTTAAGATAAAAATGAAATGCAACAAGTCCCCAGACGTACCTCTCCACCGTACAGAATACCGATACTCTATGGCTGACTGGGATAGCTTCCGTACATTCATATCTGATCTACCTCTGTATTCCATGTTTAAAAAGGATGTGACCGAATGGTTAATTGTAGGCGTAGACCGATTCATACTATCCAAAAAATTCCAACAAAAACCTAACAGCCAGCCATGGTTCTCCCCGTAGTGTGCTGCTGCTATCGCGCACAGAAATCACTTTTTCCATAGCTACCAATGTAATAGATGCACTGAGACTAAAGCTGCTTTCAGGAACGCCAGCACCCAGTATAAAAGAGTAATAACAAAATGCAAGAGATCTACATGCTCAATCCGTTAAATCCAAAGTAACTGAGCAGCGGTTTGGTTCCCACCAGTTTTGGCAAATAACAAATAGGATTCTGAACAGAAACGTGCGTTCTATCCCAACCATTATCAATGGCCAAGAGGTCATCTCGTCAGCATCAGACAAGACCAAACTATTTGCCAAGAACTTTGCAGCTAATTCTACCCTATGCGACGAAGGCCACCAACCCCCCGTATTTCCTCCTATAACACACAACACGCTAGTAACATACAAATATCTGTGCGTGAGGTCGCCAAGCTAATGAAGAACCTTGATTCCAGTAAAGCAACTGGCCCTGACGGCACCCCGATTATAGTGTTAAAAAAGCTTGAACCAGAACTTGCTCCCATACTTACGAAACTGTTTAAGCGTTGCCTTAAGGAGAAGTGCTTTCCAACACCCTGGAAAACCTCACCAGTATGCCCTGTATTTAAGAATTCAGGTGATAAGTCGTCTCCCTCTTAGTACAGGCCAATAAATCTCCTGTGTGTCATGAGTAAGTTGCTGGAATCCATATTAAATAGAGAAGTAGTCAACCACCCCAGTGACACGCAATACGGTTTCCGTTCTACAAGATCTACAGCAGATGTGCTAACGGTTATATCTCATAGGATTAGCGAATCTCTCGACAAAGGCTTCCTTTCCAGGGAAATTGCTCTTGTCATATCAAAGGCTTTCGATAAGGTATGACATAAGGACCTACTTCACAAGATTTCCAGCTACGGTATAACTGGAAATGTTTTCTCAAACATTAAATCATTTCTTTCTGATAGGCTCATAAGAGTAGTGGTTGATGAACAAAAATAAGAGGCACGCATTATTAATGCTGGAGTCCCCAAGGCGTCCATCCTGGGCCGAACTCTCTTCCTGATCTACATCAATAATCTCCCAAAACACATACTTAAATCATTCGTTGACATCTATGCTGATGACACGACCATTTAAGGCGACACATCTAACGCTGCAAATTACAAAGTTCTCTCTGATTCTCTCTCCTCTGATCTCGAGCGCGTGGTTCAGTGGGGGAAGAAGTGTCTGGTTACCTTTAATACATCTAAAACCAAGCTCCTATCTTTACATCATCAACGCTCTGATCCCCATCTGGCATCAATTGAAATGGATGGCTATCGTCTTGGGGAGGCTCCATGTTTTGACAAGCTTCTGGGTTTGACCTTTACTCCTGATCTGAAATGGAACACTTACACCAAGTCTGTTGCCCAGGTCGCTGGGAAAATTGTGGGATCCTTCTACCGCTCCAGAAAATATCTTACTACTGATGCAATTCTCTATCTATATAAAAGCCAAGTACATCCAAGGATGGAATACTGCTGCCACATCTGGGCAGGAGCTGCTAGTACAGCCTATCCTCTCTTGGCAGTACAAAATAGACTTCGTGGCTTAGTGGGGGATGCCCTTTTCTCTACCCTGCAACCTCTCTCCTACAGAAAAGACGTTGCGAGCCTCTTTGTCGTTATTTCCATGGCAGGTGCTCGTCTGAACTCCAATATCTGGTACCCCCCTCGCCAATCTTTCACGATAAACACCCGTCTAGCTGAAACCACTGTCAAAAATTTTCCCCACTCTTTATCTGTTCCTAAATCAAAACGTAGATTCCATGAACAAAGCTTCTTTCTTAGAACTGTTAGAACTGCACGCCTGTGGAACTCTCTACCACTTGCCTGTTTCCCTCCTGACCTCCACACTGAGGTCTTCAAGTCCAAAACAAACAAAATCCTGATGAACCGCCCCCTAAGTAATGGCAGTTTATCAAATCTCCAATACTAATGAATACTACAACACTATCCCATTGATTACTGTACACAAAATAACCCTTATCTCCGAGTGGCTTCTGGGCCTTGATAAGTGGTGACCTTCATGTAATATATATATATATATATATATATATATATATATATATATATATATATATATAGTAAAACCATAGTGTATATAATATGTAGTAATAAACAGTGATATTTAATTCTAGAAACAAAAAATAGCTTTAAAGTTCCTAAAATTTATACTAAAATTGTCCGCAAGGACCCGCGACGCAGTGGGTAGAATACTTAGTAAAATTTAATTATAAAAGTTACATTCCTGAAGGTTCAATTCTCGACCCAAAGATACAATTTCGAATTACTTAGGACTTGCTACTTAGAACGTGTTTAAAGATATTTGTTTCAATTGTATAAACGGCTGCTGTTGAATGATTTGCATTGTTTATTGAAAGAAGACAAGCGTGTCGGAAACTTGTTGTCATCCAGGTACTTCGTCATTGAGCGGTATTGGTCAGATGGTTAGGGAAACATCAAGGTATTGAACGTTCGTAACTACACAGTCTTTTCTTGTTTTTTAGTTCTCGTTGCACCATTGCTAAGATAAATGGTAAACGAGAAATTTGTTTCTAATTGTTCCATTCATTTAGGTTATTAAGACATGGCCTCCATGTTATATGAGGCGACTACTTTTCTTTCCCTAATCGACATTACAAGTGACATTTGTTTAATTGAACTGTTTTGTTGATTAGTTTATTTATGCTGTCTGGGCTGAACGGTTCACAAATAAGTAACCGAGCGCACATGTGAAAGTATCGGCAGCAGCTGAAGAATAGATGCCTAGCGAAGATATTAGCAGCAGCAGCAGCAGCAGCAGCAGCAACAACAACAGCCGTTTGAGCACTATCCAAATTAGCAAATGTGCTCGCAATTGAGTCAAAATAAAAAGACAAAATAAAAAGACAGCGCATGTTTGAGGAGAGAAGGTAATATAAACTGACTGATATGGAATTGTGACCCCCAGGGTGGTGGCAAGAGACTTTTAAGCTGGTGTCGAGACTGGGGTTTTGTTAATCTCATGGCAGACGAAATAAACAGTAAAAAAAAGCAAATATATATGCCTTTTACTAAAATAAAAAAAAAGGCCGAGTCGGATTTATTTATTTTTGTTTGCTTGTTCCTTTGCGAAGATATCGGACGGCGTGGAAGCTCGAGACGGGTTTGAAGTTTTATCAATATAGAAACATCGATCCGTGTCATTTACACATCTCCGTTGAATCAAAGTTGTGAATAGTTGACAACAGTTACAATAGTTACGATTCTGCGTGTTGTGAGTGTACGTAAAAATGAATGTATAATTTTGTTTGGTTTTCGTGCGTGCGAATGTATACTTGTCTGTCAGTTTTTATCTGTGCTTTAGTGGATGAGGGTATATGGTGGGCAACTCGTGCCTCTTTGACTGACTTATCACTGTGTCCCTCGCTTGTTTATATTGACCGAATTCTTTTGTTCCTTTATTTAACGTCTGACGTCAGCACATTTGTCAAATTCTGGGACGTATTTGCATCATTCTTTTGTTCCTTGCCATTCCTGGGACCCGGTATTTTCCGGGGTATATTGTTATTTTATTTTTTTTTTATCCATAGCGTCATCCGACTCAGAACACCCGGAACTGCCTGCCTTGGTCGTTATCCAACATCAGATCTCAAAAAATAAACAGAATGCATGAATTTAATATAGTTGATACAATTGGATGACACAATATGAGACACATAGCTATGGATCCTGAACATGGACTTGTTGATTTTCGAAAACTAGAAACATTTTAATCGATCTCAGATTCAAAATGTCTACTACTACTAGTAGTAATAGCAGTAGTAGATAATCCAAGTAGTAGTAGTAGTAGTAGTAGCGGTATAGTTGTCGAAAAAGATGGAGAGAACAGGAAATCAACGCTTTCTTCACTGTCAGCACCTCGACGCTCATCTCTCTCTCTTTCTCTCGCTTTATCTCTCCTTCTTCTCTATATCCCCAAAGCCCATATTTGTCATGTTTGTATCTTACTGCACGTATTGAGGTTATTTATGAATTTCTTTTCCTAATTACTGCTTTCTCATCTTCGTCGCAATGCAACTCACATCTCACGGCGTTCGAGATATTCAAGGAGTATTGAGCTGTAGCTAAGATATTCAAATTATTTAATTTGGCGCAAACATTAATGATGTTGGTTATTCTCTTGCAATATTCCGATGGTTTTCCGTTGGCCAAGGTATTTGAAACCGACCCATACTATACAGAAACAGCTGCATCACAATTAAATACGGAAAATGGTTCTGAAATAATTTCGATATATGAAGTCTGCAAAACAAATAAATTTCCCCAAATCAACACAGATGTGGTGAAAGCTTCGTGTAGGGCCATCCACGCTTTTTGAATCTCAGTTGATGCAGTTAGTTGCCACAGACAGAGCAGATAGTAAACCTCAGGTTTTATATTGAGTTTTCCTATTGCTAGATACATTTTTTAAAAACTAAAACTGAGAATTCATCTCTCCCAGTGTTTTAAACGCACCCTCAGATACTAACCTGGAAATTCTACTCACAGTGTTTAACATTCCCCAAATAGTCGCTCATCAGTTACACGCCAGGCTCATAATTGTTTAAATACAGTGATTTAACGAGAACCAAGGACGTGATTATATATATATATATATATATATATATATATATATATATATATATATATAGTTATTAGTAATGGGACGATTCCAATATTTTTCCCAAGTCCGATACAATTACCGATTCTGTACTAACTTCCTGATTCTGATACAATTACTGATTCCAATTCTTTATAAATCTTCATAAATTTAACTATAGAAATTAATTTTAGTTGTTTATCGTAAAAAAATCGTTAAATTTGCAGACATTTTCTAAAATGCAAAATAAAACATTTATAGGGATGATCTATAGTTTTTGCTATTATTGGTAGTTTAAAATCATTAAATATTTATTATTTTCTCATTATTACCAATAGCGGAAGATGTTGCTTTCAACAAAATCGAATAAAAAAGATAATTAAAAAAAAAATCGTTTTTGGCGTCGGAAAATCGACACATATTTTCCCGATATATATATATATATATATATATATATATATATATATATATATATATATATATATATATATATATATATATATATATATATATATATGTGTGTGTGTGTGTGTTAGGACGGTTAATCAGAATCGGAATTTGAAATCGGAGTTTTTGGGGGTATCGAAATCGGTAACAGAATCGGGAAAATATGTGTCGATTTTCCGACGTCGAAAACGATTTTTTAAAATTATCTTTTTTATTTGCTTTTGTTGAAAGCAACATCTTCCGCTATGGATAATAATGATAAAATAATAAATATTTAATGATTTTAAACTACCAGTAATAGAGAAATGTTATTGGTATTAATTATTATCCAGATTTAGCGGTATGTATTCTTTTAAAACTGGTGTTCCCCAAAGAACTGGTCGTGTTTTCCCACAATTTCTACTGCTAATAAATTGCTTGTTGCTTTCGTCCAAGATAACACAATAATAATAATAAGACGGGAATCGCTCACAACGAAAAAACAAGCACCTACTTTTAATACATATCCTAAACGTCCCTCACCCCAAATAGTATTAACATTCGATGGGGAAATTTTCTTTAATTCTTCTATAAAATATCCTTAAAAAACTTATATTAAGTACAAATTTACTTAGTTTTCGCTTGGACATAAGACTAATAAGAGCGGCAAAAATAAGCATTTGTGGAGTCATTGTCGACACCCCTGCAACCCTCGCTTCATTTATTTTATTCCTCAGTCTTCATGTTTTATGAGCGATAGTTCTGAGAAAGGGGAAGAATGCTGTCCTCCTGGTTGGCAGATTTGTATGAGTAGTAAAAGGAGAGCACCTTTTGAGTTATTCTTTCTTTCTATCCCTACTTTCAACCCTCTAGCCATGTCACTAATAAGGGTGCTGGATGTAAACGTTTTAAACTGGCATCCGTCTGAGAATAATGACCCCAAACTTGGTGTAACTCCCAAGTAGACACAAAGTACTGAGATTGCTGTATTACCATGCAGTAATCACTAGTCGGGTCTCTCAGTGCTATATTGTGTCAGAATGACGTAGCCCCCATTTTGAGGGAGCTGGGGGCTTCTACATTAATAAACATTGTGCCTAACTTATTCTGTACTTGCGTGGAGGCAAACATACACACATTCCAGCGAGTACACATTTTTAAAGGTTGACACTTGACACTCGAAGATTGACAACTGTTTATGAATTCGGTGCATAGTGAAAGTTAAGCTATTTGAATTTGGAAAACAAAATATGGGCGATGAAACATATTTCTCTCTCTATCCTCTCTCCTCTCTCTATATCGTCCCCCACAACTATGGTGTCACCATCCTTGAGAGTATTTCAGAGGAAATTAATCATACCCTGTCTGCTCATTCCTTTGCCAACATTCACGCTTGTGGAGATCTCAACCTTCACACCTTTGTATGGCTGGTCCAATCAAAGATGACAGATTAAGAAAGGAGGTTCTGTCATGATGTTTCTCCTGTTTATGTTCTAACCCTGACGAATTCACTCGCATTACTGACGCTGTCTTTCTTACCTACATTGTATATATATATATATATATTATTGAATTTGGAATTTTCTTTGCTTGCTCTCTCTCTCTCTCTCTCTCTCTCTCTCTCTCTCTCTCTCTCTCTCTATATATATATATATATATATATATATATATATATATATAAAACATGTCGCTGATATTTTTTATTAATGTAGATTTCATATTTATTATTATATTATATTGGACTCAATATATAGCAATGATTTTAAAAGTTAAAAAAAAAAATGACTCGTGCGCCACCACTGAAAATCGAAACCAAACCTCTAGCTTACAATTTATTTTTTTCCTCTTACGTTTAGGCTTCAGCTATGAAGACATATTTGCTGCAAGGCTAAAAATTAAAACAAAAATTGATAGCTATTAAATTACGTATGCATATTCGTAATGCCGTTGTTCGACTTTTATCTGGCAAATTTCATTTTTTTTAATTTTCCCACTTTTGTACCGATTTTCCCCGGCTAAGCCCCAAATATAAAGTTTCGCAAAGGTTCGAATACCTTATATATTAAGTTTTATATCTATAGACCAAAAACTGACAGAGGAGTTTGGTAGGCAAAATTTTTAAACAAATATACATACGCATACATAAATGTATATAGAAAGAGGTTTGTGTTTACTATAACGTTTTTACGCAAATATTACGCAAATATAAATCATATAGAATGTTTGCATGACTATAATTACACGTAATACTTAACTAAAGATGATCATCCCATAAGAAAACCGAAAACTAATAGGAAATTAATTAAAATGTTTAAAAGAATATGAAAATTAGCTAGATTTTTGCAGATGAATGCAATTCGACGACCCATGTATAATAAAATTGTATTTTCTTTTTAAATAAATAGAAAAACGGGGTTTTAATATGAATATTGATACAATGTAAGCAAAACAAAGCAAAACAAAACAAAACAAAATACAAATTTCTAGGAGTATATATGCATTTATGCATATTCGACGGTAGTGCTACAAAAATAAGTAGACATACTAAAGGCTTAAAACTATCATTTATTATTTCGCGCAATATGGACACACTTTTAGACGGAACAAATACGAAAGACTGTACGTCAAATTTATAAATTATGCAAAGAAAATAAACCGACAAAACATGTCAGTTGTTTTTAACACACGCATATACACACATGCACACACGCACATGCACACGTATACATACATGGACGCACACACACACACACACACGCACACACGTTAACACACAGGTACATCTATTAATTTAAAGAGCTTATAAAAAAGGTCAAGCGAAATAGAATACGAAGATTACTAATAAAAGAAAATTATGAAATGAAACGTAATGTGCGTTCAGAAGCGAATAACGTATTAACAAATATGTTGTTTGGAAATGCTTGGCGCTCAAAGTTTTATTACGGGCAATTTATTGAAACTAATCTTGATTTCCCTAGTGTATCAATGGCGACCACTGAAGCATGTTTGGTGTTCATCTGTTTCAAAGTCATAATGAGATTCAACTAGAATTCAAAAGGTGCATAGTCGCCATAGAAGATAATGTTCCGTATATGATGCAGTCTTCATATTCTGCGCGAAAACACTTACAACCAACGGAATCGATTGCCTCATCAACGCATCTGTTCGGCCATTGTAGTCATTAATTACTTGTGACTCTTTGCGCAAAAATTCAAATAGCTCTACCCCCTCTCTCTCTTTAAATGACGCGCGGACGTGAGAAATATTCGAAAGAGTCACGCCTGAAACCTTTTGTTTTCCTCTAATAAAACTGTATGGAGCACGAGCAGGAAGACCTAGCATTGCCCGGGATTATATGATGAAATTTATGCAATTCTGTTCCAAACCATTTGCCTGTCTGTCCATCTGTTTCACTTTTGTATGGAAACTACTGAGCAGATCAGAAATTACTGCCTTCCATGTTGTTGTCTCACCACAGGGTCAGTTGGCCAAAACATGGTGAAATAACAACAACTATAAAGATGTTGATAACAGTCTGCAAATAAATAAATAAATAAATACACAAATTACTCAAGCTGAAAACGGATGCTTTGTTTACTAAGAAACGGAAATTCTCGCGGATTATATTTCGTAATCTATATATTAATACGATAACGTGTGCGTTATTTTCCGTGTGACGCTTACATCCGAGCGTTTGATTGTTATGTACTTCCATTTCTTGTCATAAATAATTTTACCAAGAATGCTTCATAAGTTTTGGTTTCGGTTTCGATTATAGCTGATTATTGTTATATTATTATAGCTTAAGCCATCTATTTTTTTAATAAATAATTTTATCAAGAATTCTTCAGAAGTTTTGGTTTCAGTTTCAATTATTTTTTCATAAGTTTTTATTTCGATTTCGATTCAAGCTAATGCACCCAAGTCATATGGATATATATTTTTTATTTTTGAAATCGCAACTTTATAACATATAAAAATCGATAGAACATTAACTCTATAATAATATATACGAAATCTGAAAGAATTAAAATATCATATTTAAGCGCACTTTACGACCGAGCTTTGCTGGATGTTTGTGCTAGCTTAGATAAATTCTTTTGCAGTTTTAACAAAAGAGCTAATGTAATAGTAGATCGTCTCCATTTACACTGAACATCTACAGAATGCCAACATCAATATTTTACATATGAATAAGCCCCCCCCCCCGTGGAATTTCCACAGGTCCCGCTTGTTAAATTATTTATAGAATAGAATAAAAAATGTTTCAAGATTTAGGTCTATTGCATTTATAGTTCAACGAATAAACGATTAATAGCGAAGAAATAATAATAATGTGTAAGTCACGTAGTAGCGAGAATCACATACACAGATAGACGAGAAGTGGTCACACAGTTTTTTTTTTAATATGGGGATTTGAATTATTTTGCTGTTTCAAAAGTTTTTTTGTGTCCATTGTTTTGAATTGCATCTGATATGGCTATAGAACTACACAAAGTTGTCAATCATGGCGTTTTAGTGGCTGTCCATATTTCAACCGATAATGCACAAGTCATCCGATTGACAATTGTAATCTTCAATTGCTTGTCCCACTGACAGAACTCTTCACGGCTCACATGTCCGGCATGTTCGGATTTGGGATCTCTTTCGTTTTTTTTCTCTCTCTCCTTTTTTTTTTTTTTGAGACTTTTCTTGCATTCAATTATTCTAATCTTCTATTTTTATAGTTTTTTGTGTGCGTGTTGCTCAGTTAATTCACTTATTCTATTTAATTATCTAAACTCACCCTGTTCCTCCCCTGCTGGAACAGTGACACAATGTGGTATTCAAAATACAATACGCTTCAGGAATTGTTTGCCTTCTCACGCCTACGTACACATCTTGGACGCGGAAAATGTGTATAAATGTCCACACGCCCATGTATACACGTGCACCGATAAGATACAATACACACACACACACACACACACACACACACACACACACACACACACACACACAGAGTCTGCCGTGCTTGTGTGCAAGCTTAAAAAATAACATACTGACGTTAGATTGTTTTTTAGCACATTTCTGAATATGGATGCACATAAAAGCAAAAAAAAAAAAAAAAAATAAAAAAATAAAATAAATAAATAAAATAAAAAAAGCACATATATGTTGTGCAGGCTTAGTGATGAGTGATCCCATTTCTCTTGTAGCTGATCACACTTGCTTTCCATATCTTTTAATTCTGTGCGACTTAAACCTTTGCAATTGTTGAGATGTCAAGTCATGTACCAGTTTATCCGGATGAAAGCAAACACTGGCCAATGAAGATAGCTTTCCATCATTTAGATTTTTTTAAACGTTGGTCGGTACAACATCCAGTAAGTTGAGATTCTATTAAAAATTTCACCCGAAACCCACTATTCATACACTCCTTTCTAAAGAAATAATAATCACGAAATTTGTCGATATTATTAAAAACTATTGACATAGTGTGTAAGAGCTCCGATGCTAATGAAAATAAAGTTTTGGAAAAACATAAAAGAAAAAAAAAAGAATCTCCTCAAAAAGGAACTCCACCAGTCATACGCAGTGCGCTTTTTTTAACATAGGCATCACCACTTATCAAGGCCAAGAGACCACTCGAGGATAAGGGTTAAAGAGTGTACAGTAGTAAATTGGACAATATAGTAATTGTCAGTAATGGAAATTCAGTAAATTTGTTAACTTAAAGGGAACGGCTTTTCAAGAACTTGTTTACATTGGACTTGAAGACAACCATATTGTAGCCAGCTGGAAAGCAGGAAAACGAAGACAGTTCCACAGGCGTGCAGTTCTAAGAAAGAAGCTATGTTCATGGAATCTACGTTTATGTTTAGGCACAGATAAAGAGTGGGGGAATTATTGATAGTGTTTTCAGCTAGACGAGTGTTTCTTGTGAAAGTTTGGCGAGGAGGGACCATAGATTGAATCTCAGTCGAGCACTTGCCATGAAAATAACAATAAAGCAAAGACAAACGCGCTACATCTTTTCTGTGGGAAAGAAGTTGCTTACACGCCCTTAAAAATTCTTGTCGTATAAAATGTTTTAATAAGTGTTAGATATGAATTATATTACAGGATAGACAACTGTACTCTTGTTGAGGACGATGAAATCTGCATTTCCTATCTCTACAAAAAGCAGACTAAACACCACTATAGAACGGATCGCGGAATGGTAAACAGCTATTTTTATGAGCTTATGTGGAAGCAAACTATAAGGGATTCGATCTATTATGACATGAATAGATTCCATCCTCTAGAGGTAGTAAAAAAAAGTTTTGGTTCACTTTCTCGCTTTGTATGCATTTCCGCATATGTCATATAAGGATAAAATGTTGTTTCCGGTTATTATTGACGAGTTACTTAATATTTTTGTATGTGTTTACCAAGTCAGTTGTTAGGCGTTGAAGCTTCAGTGAATCCAAGCTCAAAAAAGTAAATATTTCAAAGAATGGATAATACGTGACAAAAGGTAATCGCTTGATCGCAAGTCTCTGAAAGGTTTCCAGACATTCAATCTTCGGAGTATGATATGATAGATGGTGTGAATTCTAAGCTGCACGTTACGCTATGAATGGAACAAAAAGGAACGTCTTTATAAACACTTATATTTAATTAGGAACAAAACGTGACGTAATCATTAAATGAATATACATATAAACGAATGGTCCTGGATATGACCTTAAACTATATCCAGTGGTGAGGCCCCAGCTTGCGGGCTTTGGGGAGTGTGGAGTCACCCTTTAATTACAATTGCTCCCAGGTCCACTCTGACCCGGAGTGGTAGTACCTGTTAGGGTTCCAACTATGGGTTAAATAGAAACCGACTTGAAAACAACAAATATATTCTGTTAAAAAGTTTTTCTTCAAAATCTTTGGATTCGGCATTAAATAACTCGAAAAGGGTTGATATGCCGTAAAACAAAAACAACCAACCAACCAACATATAAACGAAGGTTGGCTGCTACATCGACCGAAACGAAGTTTAGGTTATTAGAATTCCCCCCCCCCCCAAATCATAGCAAATAGTAAATCTGTCATATATAAAACGATCGAATTAAAGTGTTAAGTAATTTTAATTCTAATTGTATACTTATTATTAAGGATTGAAAATTCAAGCCCCCAAAACTGTTACTCTTATGTTTTTCTCTTTTTCTATCTTCCCTCTCTCTCGTTATATGCAAAGGCCATTCCCCCCCCCCAAAAAAAAAAAATTGACGAGCTACGAAGACAGTAGTACTATTAAAACGAGCGACGTTTTGTGTTCCAGAATTCATTTTTCTATATAGTCACCCTCATTCTTAATGCACTTTTGCCAGGAATTCAATGACATATCTCTGCGTCTGACGCACGTCCATGACAGTAGGTTGATTATTTTAGAGTTTCGCACTGCCAATTTCTGCAGCAGAGAGATGAAACTTTCAAGTCATAAATGCATAAGTTCAACCATATATAACAATGCAATGTGTTATCCGCTCTGATCTATTCGGGCGGAATAAAAAATAGGAGGCATTACTTTTGGAAACCTCCCTCTCTGTAAATAAAATTGTTGCATGAAGATGAAAAATATTTTTAAGATAAAGTTAATAAAATCATTTTATATATTGAGGCAATAATGCATGACTCAGCCTTTCTCAAATTTTTCTTCATCATCGGTTTTATGTATTTCTCATTTTACATCTTACTACCATACAAAAAATTCATAGTCATCATAAAGTGACAGAAAAACAAGAAGGTCATGATTACCTTTTTATTGTTTAAGTTTTGTAGAAAAAAATAGTTTTACACATTCGTATCGCAAAAATAAAGAAAATCAAACCTTTTTTAAATAGAAAATTATGAAGTTAATTTGTATTACGTTTCTTAGACATGACATAATCTGAAAAGAAATAATTATTTTTAAATTATAAGGTGCTTCAATTATTTATCCCAGACTATACCATTTTTTGCCTCCTAGGGGTAAATCTACCCCAGGTTGAGAACCTATGGCATAACTGAATAGAAAAGGTTGTTTTTTTTAAAGAAACGTGAATGATTCTAGCAAGGAAATGTTTATTTAATCGACGCATTGGAAAGTATAGGT
This sequence comes from Euprymna scolopes, assembly GCF_053919585.1. Taxonomy (NCBI): domain Eukaryota; kingdom Metazoa; phylum Mollusca; class Cephalopoda; order Sepiida; family Sepiolidae; genus Euprymna; species Euprymna scolopes. Next base: position 25,133,820 of record NC_136497.1, read on the forward strand.
TACGAGGTTTCGAAATGGCAATATGAAGGCAACAAATTTGCGAGGTAAACACGATTAATCAATGCACGTTAATTTATTAAAATTTCTTTACGCATTAATTGCATTGTTGTGTAATTGACGATAAATTGATTTCCACACGAGATTTGGAAGATGTAAGAATGACCCTCAAATTGAGATAGATCAAAAATAAAAACACCCAGGAATATAAAAGAAAATTTCATTGTATAAACTAAATCACAAACACATAACAATTAATAAGATTTTTTACTGATTGCGGATTTTCATTGTATTATAGAGAATGGCAGAATAATTTCCAATTTAGTTTCGTCACCATCACGATAACGGGAGTTAAATCGTTTTTTTTTTAATCCGTGATATTCTTGTTAACCATTGATAGAATTAATGTCTCGTTTTTAAGAAACCGAGAAAAGTTAATACTAGAAGGACCTGTGGAAATTCCACGGAATGAGAAATATATTCAATCAACAACTATGTTTTTAGGAATATTATATTTTTCTGGATGACACAAAAATAGTTTTATTGGACAGAAAACCTTATAACGCACAGCAAATATGAGTTTATATACATTTCTATGAAAATATCGTCCATTGTATTTTAAATATAGAACTGACTAAAATGAGATAAATTAATAAGAATTAATAAATACTCAGAAAGTAATATTGTGCTACATAGTTCAATACAAATAATAAAATCACACTGTAAGAGACAATCTTCAATTTATTCCTTCAGTCCAGCACTTCTTGGCAGACAATGTTCTTTTTTGCCCTGTTTTTTTTTCGAATGTTCCCTTTTTTACATAATGTTTTACTGACTTATGGAAACAAAAAACAATATGGCTGACTAGAGCCTAACATTATTTACCATTAACTTGTCCCCCTTATGTTAGGCTTGAAACCGATGGTACCAATGTTTTTCTGATCTTCTGTATAGTTTTAAATAAATAAATATAAAGCTCTTATATTGAATTTTTTTCTTTGTAATCGAGCACTTTGATGGAATTCTTTCCCAAAACAGTGAACAATATATATATATATATATATATATATATATATATATATATATATATATATATATATATATATATAGCTTAATCATAAGAGGAAGAGAGAGAGAGAGAGAGAGAGAGAGAGAGAGAGAGAGAGAGAGAGAGTTCAATTCCACAAAAGGAGACTTATCTGAATAATGCTTTGATAATACTGATATTTTTTGGACAGAAGAACCAATACGCAGCAAATATGTGTTTACTAACATTTCTGTTAAATTAGTATCCATTACATTTTAAATATAGAATTGACTCAAATGAGATAAATTAATAAATACTCAGAAAGTAATATTATGCTACATAGTTCAATACAAATAATAAAATCATACTGTAAGAGACAATCTTCAATTTATTCCTTCAGTCCAGCACTTCTTGGCAGACAATGTTCTTTTTTGACCTGTTTTTTTTAATGTTCCCTTTTTTACATGTTTTACTGACTTATGGAAACAGAAAACAATATGGCTGACGAGATAATACGTTCTAATAAATACTAAAAAAGTAATATTGTGCTACATAGTTCAATACAAATAATAAAATCACATTGTAAAAGACAATCTTTAATTTACTCCTACACTCCGGCATATCTTGGCAGACAATGTTCTTCTGTTTTTGCTCTGTTTCTTTCGAATGTTTCCTTTTTTTACGTAAATATAATTAAATTTTCAAGCCGCGTGCACTATGTTTGTGGTTACGTTTTTAGTGCTTCTAGCATAGAATAGTATGCCAATTTCGAATAGGTAAGTTTATGTGCAACAAGCGTTTGAATATAATTCGTAAAACAAAATCATAATATGAATGAAATAATAGATATGAAGACATACGTTCTAACGAATGTAGATGGAATTTAAATCTTTTCCAATTTGAATTTTCATTGGATATATATTGGATATTAACAACTATTACTCATCTTATGAAATAAAATGTCGAATCTCTGTAATTTTCTATTACTGCAAAAATTATCGGGTCGGATAAAATATGTGATCGAAGAAATTGATTGGAATTTCTTTTCTTTTAGACAGAGTAGTTATATATATATATATATATATATATATATATATATATATATATATATATATATATATACGTGTGTGTGTGTATGTATGTATGTGTGTGGAAATATGTTTTTCAATTATATTTCAGCTTTTATTTATACCAACCCTTTAATTTATGAAGCTCAGCGTAATTACAGAGCATATAACAAATAAATGAAAAAAATTTATATTCTAAATTTTAAGATGTTGACCATCTTACAATTTATTCCTTTAAGTACGCTGATATGCACAATTCTCGACAACACCTGTTTCGTAGCGCAAAATCATTCATTCAATTATTATATCAATCAATGAATTCATTCTACCCTTAACTCATCAGAAGAAAAAGCACCTATCCATTCATTAAAAGGAAATAAATGTAAATGGGTATTTTTACAAAATCCAAAAATTAGGAGAGAAGTTGCAATTATCTTTTATTTGTTCGTGTATTGTTCCATATATATATATATATATATATATATATATATATATATATATATATATATATATATATATATATATATAAAGTTATACTTGCTGTCTGCCCGTTTGTTTGTTTCCTCCTAGAGTTTGGACAGTAGACCCGCATAACTATATCTACTGTGATATTGAAGTGATCAAGATACTAAGATAAGTATATTTCATTTTTATGAAAGACTAGCCTGGATGCCCGGCGTTGCCCGGCGTTGCCCGGCGTTGCCCGGCGTTGCCCGGGTATTTTGGGTGTGCGTGTTAAGCAAAAAAAAAAAGTTGTAGTAGGAAGGCAGGCTCGAACGCGTATCGCGAAGGCGGAAAAGAACGTGAAAAAAACAAAACAAAAACAAAAACAAAGACGTGACGGCCATTTCTGTTGCTCCTATCGCTAAACCGGAAGTTTCGTAGGTTTAAATTAAGGCTAGTCAATAGAAAAGAGGGGATGACTTTCGAAAATATCAGCGAAAAAAGCGACCCCTACCTGTAGAAATGTGCCCAGTTCAGGGTGAAGAATTTAATTTAGCCAATTTTTCGATATTTGTCGTCCGAAGGGTCGAGCTTAAAAACGATTCAGAGCTCTTGAAAATACTTCGCGTCTGTCAAAAGTTTTAGGCATACATACACACACATACATTTAAACAGACAGGTGAGATTTACATTATAAATAATACAATAGTATCGTGAGACCAACGATTTTGAAAACCCATACAAAAGAAAATACGAGAGTTTAATATTATGTTAATTTTATTTATAACTTGAACGTCATCGAAATTTGAAAATAAGATGTTAATGATAAGTTCATGGCTCGAGCCAGATTCGCACAAGATCTTCATTTATTCCGATTAATCTAATTCAACCAATCAATGTTTAGTACACCGTAAAATTGAATATTACAAAAGTAATAATAAAAAGAATATAAAAGGCGATATATAGTACAGAAATATAGGCTATGAACAAAATGGCATAAAGTTTCTCATTAAATTCCGGGCAACGCCGGGTTTTGTGAATGTAATTCATATAAAAGAAGAAATCATTTAAAATATTTTGATCTAGTCAGTTTTTTCCCTGCAACTGGGCACGCTTATATATATCGCACTTGCTTGAATTAATTCGTTCTGTCTTTAAGTTGGCGCGTCCTTCATGTAACAGCTGCCCGTCCTGTAGAATAATATCTCCTCCGTACAGAAGAACAGACTAACACACTTGAAATAAACTGGCATTAAAATTACCCCAAGCAAACTTGTTAGCAGCCCTCAGCTTTTTTTCATCAATTACGGGATCAATGATGACATTTTTATTACTTCAAAAGTCTAATACCATCTAATTGCATACAAAAACAAAAAGGAAAGACACATTAGCGAATCTCTCGGTTTCCCAGGAAGCCAATCTTTCTCGGCAATCTCTCTGGTCGTATATTATCGCAATAATCTGTGGGTGAGAATGTCATTGATAATCTCGCACCCGCGCCCTCCCATTGCGATTGCGTGCGTGTGCGCCATGTGTCTACGAAAGAGGAAAGTGTGTCTGTGTGTGTAAGTGTGAGAGAAAGAGAGAGAGAGAGAGAGAGAGAGAGAGAGAGAAAGGAAGATGAGTAGGAGGAGGAGGAGGAGGAGAGAAATAGCTAAGAGATGACAACAAGACAAAAGATATTGGTTCAGTTCTATAAAAGACAAAGAAACCAGAATATATAACATATATATAAATGGATAAGTAGAGAAATAAAATTATTAAGATAATAAACTTGTAAGCTTCTTAAAAAACCCCAGAAAAATGTTACAGCACGTTGACTTAGAAGGAGTGCTTTATGCCAAATTGATGGTTGAATATTGGTTAAGTTTGTGCTAATTTTGCATTAAATATTAATCCATATTAATTCCTAGTAATTACTAACGGTGCATCAAATGGATAAAATAATGCTTAATTCGCAGAACCTAATAATAACAAAGGTCCATACAAAATTTCAGCCAAATCGGACCACTAGTTTCTGAGAAAAATTCTATGGTAACTCATCCATATTAATTCCTATTAATCCATAACTATGCATTGAACAAGTACCATCAAACGTCTTTCGCTGCATCTTTTCATAATAAAAGTAAATAAAAAATTCCAGCCAGATCGGTCCAGTAGTTTTCGAGAAAATAATGGAGCAGACAAACAAACAGACAGACTAAGGTAAATATAAAACAGATATATAATATCCAAGTAGATAAATCCTACTCAAACAGACCACAGATACAAACACGAGTAAAAGATAAGCATGTTATGCTATAAGTATGCTTTTTGGGTTATTTGAACTACAATTCGTATTTTGGTTGTTATATTTCATTCGTAAAAAATGTAATTCGTATGAATAATCACGTGAAATGTTTGTCAGAATAAATTCCCCACAAGAAGAGCCAAACGAAGGTTGCAAATATTCATATCGAAAGTGGTGCCATGGATTGGGGTAATTCTAAACTCTAACCTGCGTCAAGCGAATCTTTTGAAACTCGAGAAGTTTGGAGGCGAACTAGTGCAGAACTCCGAAATCCGAAGGAATTTAAAAGGGAACATCTTTATTCTATTTACGGAAGCATATTGTTCTCAGTCCATCAGTCATGATTAGGTAGAATCGTTACTTCACAGTATTCTTATTAATTAGACTGTTATACAAATTGGATCTTCATTCTCCAAAAGATCTTTATTTAAAACTGAGTGTTAATCAACGTTTTTAGCCATTAAGCCATGGGTCTGTAGAATAATTTTTAAATATTGATTACATAATTACAAGCCACATTTGTTGTGGAAAAATATTAAATATGACAATGAATTAATTATGAATTATAAAATAATTTTTATATAATTCAAAACAATTATTCCCATATTTTATATATAAAATAGAGCCGCTCTGTTCACCAATTTCGTTCGTCAATGATTTTATTTTTTTATACAAAGTAGCAAGATAATTCTTTTTTGATACCATTGTGTCGGGCTGGTTGCCCGGACCAAATTGAATCTTTTCTTCCACTGGTCTCTATCTTCCATGGCCTTAAGAAGATCTTTAAGTTGTAAGCCAATGTCTTCTGTCAATAATTTTGTGTACGTCTTGACAAGTCTTCTTACTTTTGTAGTTCCGTGTTTAGGATTCCACAGTACCACATCACTGACGACTTCATCTTTTCTTCTGTAGCAATGTCCGGTATATTGTGTTCTTCTTTCTCTTATTAGCGGAGAGATCATGGGCAACCGACCATACAGATGCATAATGGTGGTTGGGTGTGTTTTCCAGCTTAAGTTTAACACTGCCCAACTACGCTGATGATCTTGCTCTGTTAGCTGATGATAATTTTAATGTACAAAAGTTGTTACATATGCTGGAAGAGTAGGCTGTCACGATTGGACTGCATACAAATGCAACTAAAACAGAGTATATGGGCTTCATAATAAAACCAGCCCAATTGAAACACTAGGCCACTCAAACAACTAAATCACTTTGAATACCTCTGCAGTCACATCGAAAATAACGTCCACGTTAGAATAGCCAAAGCTTGGAGTGCGCTTAATTGATTGAAAGTTATATGGAAATATGCGCTCTCGGAACTGACTAAGAAAATCTTTTTTAGAGCCGAAGTGGAGACGACGCTGCTTTATGGTTGAACAGTATGGACTCTCAGTAAAAAAACAAACAAACTTGAAAGTAAATTAGATGGAACTTACACTAGATTGGTTCTGATATAAATGTGTAGCTTTCATCTAAGTATGTTTTTAAAATAGTTAATGTAGTTGAAATATTTTCTAATCCTTCGTCAGTTGCATCCGTTTTTTTCCGTTAAAAAATTAAAGCAAAAAATGTACTTCGTATGAACCACCACGTGAAATATTTTTTTTAGAAGAGTATGTGAAGGTTGCAAGCATCCATATAAAACGTGGTGCGATGGATTCAAGAGAACACGACAAGCCGTGTCTTCTGTACCGTATCGTAGCAACTTTTTTAACTTCCGAAAACAAATAAGATTTCGTTGTATAATATATTAGCATGCACCATGAGGTTGTTCGGGAAGGAATAGATGACTTAATGTATTAATTTATTCATATTCTCAACTAATATCTCTTAAAATAGCATTATTATTATTATTATTATTATTATTATTATTATTATTATTATTATTGTTATTGTTATTATTGTTATTGTTATTATTGTTATTGTTGTTATTATTATTGGTATTATTATTATTATTATTATTGGCTCACATGGAGCTTTCACACAAGTCAACAAACGATCTGATTGGAAACCTGTGATGTTCTCTGGAAGCTGAGTGACAACAAGTCTTCCCAGACGTCCACCTCTCTCCTCCTCCTTCGATAGCATTTGCAAATAAATTTGCATCATCGCAACAGTCGCTTACCATTGATTTATCGCTGGTAGTGGCCATTGGTTTATACTGGAATTTGAGTGGCACTCAGCCTCTCCAAGGTCCCAGTTCTCTTTGCGCTTGTAAGCCGAGGTCTGGTTGGCGCTCGCTCCTCGGTCTTTCAGTCCTTATTGACCCTTCTCGGCCCTTTGGTATCACTTTTTTATTGGGGGAAACAATGGAGGGGGATGCATGTTGGGATGTGTGTGTAGAACTTGTAGATATGCAGCTTCGTTTTTCTTCATTCCCTGTAACGCTTATTCGTTATATTGTATGCTTGTATTATTCTCCGCATTCAAGGGTTTTCCTTAATATTTCAGTCGTTTTCATTATCGTTAGTCGTTGTACTTTTGCAGTTATTCCTCTGATTCAAATTTCTGACATTCTTTTTTCAAAGTTTTTCGGAATTGTTCCTAGTGCTCCTACTATTATAGGTACTATTTTGATTTTCTTCATCGTCCATATCTCTTTTAACTCTCTGGCTAACTTTGTGTATTTGCTTCGTTTCTCCTTTTCTTTCATACTCACCCTGTGGTCAGTTGGACAGCAAAGTCTACGATTTAACAGGATTTTTCTTTCTTGTTAATTGTTACGACATCTGGTCTTCTTGCTTGGATAGGTTTGTCCGTCTGTATGTTCATGTCCCATAGGATTTTGTGGTTCTCGTTTTCGAGTGATGTTGCGGGTTTATGCTTGTACCATTTGTCTGTACGCTCAAAATGCAGTCGTTTGCATAATTCCCAGTGTACCACTTGGTCATGCCTGTTTTTGTATTCCTTTTGGGCAAGTTTGCTGCATTCACTTACTATATGGTTTATCGTTTCGTCTCTTTGTCCACAGAGTCTGCATTTGCTGTTTTCTTGTGTTTTATCGATCCTTGCTTTGATATGGTTGGTTTTTATCGAGTTATCTTGTGCTGCAGTTATTAGAGATTTCTCGGTTTATATGTCCTTTTCACATCCATGTCTAGGTGTTTTCGTTATTCTCATCTTTTGTCATTCTTATGAATCTTCCGTCGAGTTGTTTCTCTTCCCACTTCTCTTTTCTTGTTTTGTCATTTCTCTCTCTGTTTTCTGTTTTTTTTTTTTTTTTTCAGTGTCTCTCGCGAGAGACACTGAAAAAAATTCACAAAACAGAAAATAAAGATTATTATTATTATTATTATTGTTGTTGTTATTATTATTATTATTATTATTATTATTGTTATTATTATTATTATTATTGGTATTGTTACTATTATTATTATTGTTATTATTGTTATTGTTAGTATTATTATTGTTATTATTATTATTATTATTGGTAGTAGTAGTATTTATTTCTATAATCTTCAGTTTTAATTGGTCCATGTAAAATAATTTTTTTCTATATAAATAAAACAGTTAATCTATGTGTGTGTCTATGTGTAAATATTTAACCGATAAACTCTTAAACTACTGGTCACATAACACTGAAATTAACAGGAAATAGTAATCATACGCCAAAGATGGTTGATAACGGTTACAATCTTTGTTTGGATTGATGAATAACGCGTACAGACATATATCGGTAAGTTGAAATGCAAACTGCTCATATCAACTTGCCGATATGGTTTTACTTCTTTCTGCGCATTCGCAAATTTAATTCATTTCTTCAAATTGTTTAATATTAAATCTTTATTACCTACCTCTCGATAGCTACATCGGTAGGTTACGCGGCTGGAACGCAAAATGTTTTAGTTTTGATTCTAACTGATAGTACCCAAGTCATTATTTTTTAAACTTTTGAAATCACTAATAGGTACAATATAATATTCAGTAGAGAATTGGCTCTGTAATAATTAATACGAAATATGCTCTGTAATAATTAATACGAAATCTGCATGAATTTTACGACACGGCAAGGCCGAGCGCCCACTGCTAGTACTAAATTATGTAAAGTTCGTAAGCATATAATTGATAATTTCATCTCCGGACAATCAAACAGATAAGCAAAAACGGCAACTTTCATTTTTGTAACAGATATTTATAATAAGATGATTTCTACGAAAATCAGAAGGGAAATATGAAACCTGTTCACAGTTAAATGTAAAAAATCTCAATCTGCGTCTTCACGTCAACGGAACAATGATTGTAACTTTCATTTTTACTAAGGAGTCTCGATAAATCGTGTGTATCTGCAACAGAGCGCGGACGCGCGTATGCAAATGCAGACGAAATGCGAAATGACGTAAAAGGCAAGAGAGCACATTAGAGAAGACGATCACCTGGAAGACGTCACATCCGTATCGAGAAGCCACGGTAGAATGAGAAAATAAATGTCATTGTTGAACGAAAAAAGTGAGTTCGAGTTACTCTTTGTATTGGTTTCTTTTGCGACGTAGACTGCTACAACGTGTTGGGTCCCGTGTATAGACATGTGTGTAACGGCACATATAAAATTAGAGAGAACGAAAGAAATGGCGCTAGTTTTGATTCAATCTGTTCTATAAAATTCCGTAAAACATGTAAAAATAAGTAATTCCAATGTTTATTCACTTTATTTGATCTAAATCATGTCGCAAACAATTCAATTAAACCAATTTCAGAATAATCTACGCCCAGTTTTGTTCAATCTACCTTAAGTTGAACGTTTTCGCAGATTTTCAGGTATTTATCGCCTCTTATCAGTAAAATAAACAACCACAACTAACTCATACTCGTCTAGCATTTATTTGTGGAAACTTCACTTAACAAATTACCTCATCCAGTTGTATTAGTTGACCATTACTATAACCTGAACTAAAAGATACACGCACAAAAACATGCGAGGGTCGTTCCAAAAGTGGAGCCTCTTATTTTTTTTAAATCAAAAGTTGAAGATTTACGAAAACGAGAGTGGAAACATTAAAACGAGCGACCTTTGTGCTTCAGAATCTATTTTTTTTTTTTTTACCTAGTCGCCACTATTCTTAATACACTTTTACAAGGAATTAAATGTCGCATCCTTGCTTCTGACGCACCGTCAATATATGCAACAGAGATGAAACTTTTAGATCATGAATACATGACGTCAACGTATCGTGCATTTTAGGCCATGGAGACAGTACCTTAAGACAGCCTGTCTTGGTAGAAAGAGAAAAAGAGTATATTAAATGTAGGCTTATTTATGCTTGGGAAAAAACGTTTCTAGTCGGGAAATAATAAAAAAGTAAAAACTCGTTAGAAAATACAAAAGAGAATTACGAATATTGGCTGCAAGTAGGCGAGGCGAATAGTTCGAGCCAAAGTGTTGTAATAATTCAAAGGTCAAATCCACGAAGAGCAAAGCTTAGTTCCGTCAAGTACGACACAAAAATTAATATCTTGAAATTCTGGCTATGTCAAGCGTGATTAAATAATACACACGATGACAAATCTGTTTTTTTGTTGGTCGATTTTCTCTTTCCCTTGTTATAAATGAAATCTAATTATTTACCAACATACACTCACCGATTGTTTCAGTTTGCGCCATTTATTTGGCGTACTGTTGCGATTAGTGTTGAACGCCACTCGAAGTTCCGATCTTGACAATGAATGCGCAAGAGACTGGGTAATTTCGATGACCTTTTAGCTGTCGGGCTGAGGCATTCGTTTTTGGTAGTCTTAGGATGCCTTACCTCCCGACTTTCAAGTGGAGTCCGATAGCACTACCAAGGTATCTTTTGCAGGGACAGATTTGTTTCTTTTTTAGGGTGCTGGTTTATTTTCCCCACCTTCCGACCTTGTGTCACATACCTTCGCAATGGGATCGAAGGTAAATACCTGCTAACAACCATTACACACAAAAATATTGCAATAGGGATAAATAGATTGATAGATCGATAGACAGAAAGAGGGAGAGAGAGAAAAATAAAGTGATGTAGGGCGGAAAAGAAAGAGGAAGTCGGAGGGAGAGATAAAGAGAAAAGGAGAGGACAAAAGAGAATGTGTGTGAGCATATGCTATAGTGCCCTTCCCCCAAATTAGGAGAGAATACTTCGAAGGATGCTTTAATGAAAATAATACATATATTTCACTACTTCATAAAAGAAAAGACAATACCTGGGATGACGGCCTTGTAATTACAGAACATATACTACACCCTCTTTGTAAATAGGAAGAAGTAATGCCTAGGAGAATAGTATCATTATAAGAGAACGGATACTGAATGATTCCCCTGATTTGAGCTCCGAAACAACGAGGTATTACAAAAAGGCTGATTGGGAAGCCATCAGGGAGCTCATCAGAGATGCCCCATGGCAAAATATCTTTACTCTTCCAGCGGAACAGTGTGCAAATGAGACAACTGAATGGTTCAAAACTGCTATTGAAGCACATGTTCCCGCACGGAAATACTATAGCAAGCCCCACTCCCCCCAATGGTTTACTTCTGCTTGTGCAGCTGCCATTTGTCAAAGGCAGCATGCGTTCCACAGATTCAACCGACATAAGTCCAGCTCAAATAAACAGAAGTTTATAGAAGCTAGAAATAATTGTAAGAGAGTGATAGACACAGCTAAGTCAGATTACTCTGAAACCACCAGAAAGCGCATCGAAGCACAGAAATTAGGAACCCGGGATTTTTGGAAAATCTACAACAGCGTAGTTAATAATGGACAGTCAATTATTCCCCCACTAACAAACAATCATGAGGTTGCTTGCACGGCAACTGACAAGGCTAATCTGCTTGCCAGTCGGTTTGCCTCAAACTCCACACTGAACTCGGTACACCACTCACTCCCTGATTTTCCTCTGCGAACTGACGCCACACTTGACGACTTGAAAATCACCCCTTCTCAGGTACATGCTATTATAAAAAACCTAGACACCTCAAAAGCGTGTGGACCAGATCTCATCCCGGCTGTGCTATTAAAAAAATGCTCTGCCGAGGTTGCTCCAGTTCTGTCCAAACTTTACAATAAATGCCTTAACGAATCTTGTTTTCCCGACTGCTGGAAAACCGCCTCTGTGGTACCAGTCTTCAAGAATTCTGGTGAAAGAACTGACCCACTAAATTATCGCCCCATTAGCCTCCTCCCGCTTTTCGCCAAAATATTTGAGTCCTTAGTTAATAAAGCCCTAGTCCAGCACCTAACAGCTGCTAAACTCTTGACTGACAAACATTATGGATTCAGGCAAGCCCGTTCAACAGCAGATATCTTAACTGTAGTTTCTGAACGTATATACCGTTCATTGGATAAAACAGGGGAGGGTAGAGCGGTGGCCCTTGATATATCTAAGGCTTTTGACAGGGTATGGCACGATGGTCTTCTAAGGAAAATTCGATCATATGGAATCACTGGAGAATTCATAACGTAATTAAATCCTTCTTAAGTAATAGAAAAATCAAAGTTGTCCTCGACGGACGTACATCCAAACAATATGACATAAATGCGGGAGTGCCTCAGGGGTCTATCCTTGGACCTCTATTGTTCCTGATATTCATAAACGACCTCCCTGATAATATTGTTTCGGAGATGGGTATATTTGCCGATGACACCACTCTCTATAACAGATATGAGGGGAAAACAAATGAACACATATCCAAGAAAATGGCAGAAACACTAGAGGATGACCTCCAATCCGTAGTGGAATGGGGACAAAAATGGTTGGTCTCATTCAATGCTGCTAAGACTAAGCTTGTTTCCTTCAATAACTACAAGAAACCTTCTCTACCACCAATAGCAATGGCCAAGAACACATTGCCTGAAAGTACTTCTTTTAAACTCCTCGGCCTAACGTTTACAGGGAATATGAACTGGAATAGATACATTGAGAGCATTGCCAAGGCTGCTGCAAGGAAGGTTGGCTCCCTCTACCGTGCTAGAAAACTACTTACCCTGACAGTATCCTATACCTCTATAAGGCAACCATTCGCCCATGTATGGAGTACTGTTGTCACATCTGGGCTGGTGCATCTGCTGCTTGTCTCTCGCTCCTGGACAGGGTTCAAAAAAGAGTCGCAAACCTGATAGGTCCTGAACTGTCATCTGGGCTTCAACCTCTGTCCCATCGACGAGATGTTGCATCCCTCTGCCTGTTCTACAAATACTTTAGTGGTGAATGCTCTGACGAACTGCAAACACTTGTGCCTCCCCGACGTAACTACCCCCGACAAACCCGACAAGCTACTAAGTCTCATCCCTTTACAGTGGAGATCCCTAGGTGCAAGAAAGCCTTTTACTCCAATAGTTTCTTCCCCAGAACTGCGGGTCTTTGGAACTCCCTTCCGGGATTCTGCTTTCCCAACTGCAATGATATGCAGAAGTTCAAGTGTAATGTTAACAAACATCTTTCTACTCTTCTCCCTTCATAATGACCCCGCTAATTAATTCCCTAATAGTAGCCCCCTGCTTCAAAGTGGCACTGTGCCTTGTTTGGGGTGAAAATTGAAAAAAAAAAAAAAAAAAAAAAATACCAATCACAAAAGTTTCTGCCGATTTGAAATTTCATCTTGAAAATGAAAAACTGTTTTTGAACATCTTCATCCAGAACAATAACGGCGTTTTCAATCTATAACTTGCTTTCATCAACGACGAACTCATAAATGCCTCGCGTGTGAAATTCTTCAGGTTTTGACGTGAAAATATGAATCTAGCTCATTATTAATCTCCTCATGTGATGTTAAGGCCAACTAAATGATTTTGTAATCCTTGAAATGAGTGATTGTCCAAAGGAACGTGATGAGGATGGAGCAAAATTTCCCAACCAAATTCTCGTAGGAGATCTTTGGATAGTAGTGTGAGGACAAACGTGATCATGATAGATGTTTCCTTTTTGTTGATAAAAGAATGTTTATTTTCGGATCAGCATGGATAAGGACATTGCATAAAAATACGAATGATTCTTTGATAATTTGAAAGAAAACGTTATAAATTAACCATGGTATGTTTAAATCAAATTCAAGGCTCCTGAAACAGCTCATTTACGGTGAGCTGACGGAAAAAGGACTGTGGAGAACAGAGAAACGGTTGAAAGATAGCCTGAAGCCCCCCCCAGCAGCTTGGTTTGTATTCCAACTTGTGAGAAAGCCTAGCCTAAGATAGTTGCTCCTTGCGTACAGCAAGCCACAAGGTGGCTCAATTGCTGAATTTGCACGTATGGAAGAACACGAGAGGAAAAGGTACCGTTAGAAAAGAAAAAAAAACAAAAAAAAACAACAAAAAAAAAAACAAACAGAGCAGTCAGTACCTCTGCTGCAGAATAATTCAACAGGTGTCCCACATGCGGACGATAACTCGAATATGACTGACGAGCCATCTCTAGATCCAACGAACAATTGAATGATCATGGCCATTTTCGCAAACGATTGACGACGACGACGACGACGACGACGACGACGACGACGACGACGACGACGACCACCACCACCACCACCACCACCATCATCATCATCATCATCATCATCATCATCATCATCATCATCATCATCATCATCATCATCATCATTAAGTAATAATAATATTCATAAGATAAATTAAAATGGTTTAAAATGTCCCTTCTACAAATCTGCAAAAACTTTGGCATCGACCTACCTTATTCCGAAATTGTATAGTAAACTGAATAAATTATTAGATGATAGTATAGATTGGAGTCAATAAAGACTGATACTAGGTTTCCATTTTGAGTAGATTATTATTCGAAAACAAACTTGAAAGTTATTCGCCTCAAAAAATGCACTTCTTATTTCAAATTCTTGCCTTTTTCATTTGTCAAAGCATTTTTCTATCCACAAGACAATATGCCGTTGTTGTTATTGTTGTTCTTGTATTTTTGCTTTTCTACAGATTTCGTCTTCTTTCATATTTAATTTGCTTCTCACCCGTTCACTGTTCTTGTCCACCCTTCGTTTCCAATGTGTTCCTCTTCCTTCGACATCTTCACCAATACAATCTCCCTATTCAAGCACTCCCCCTTTGCTCCCTCCACCCGACATACTCGTTTAGTCGAGAATCAATCTATTTACGTTCTCACAAACTTTTACATCCACCATATTTTTGCCACCATTTCCCCCCCTCACACACATTATTTCTATCCGCCGTCAGATTCAGCCATGATTTATTCCTGCTATAATGAGATTAGACTTATTGATTAAGCGTCACATAGGGTTGAATACACACACACACACACACACACACACACACACACACACACACACACACACACACACACACACACACACACACATAAACTTAACGCAAACCTTAACAGTATGTCACACGCATACATATGAACATTATTCGTGCAACATTTATATAAGACGAACACGCAACTCCCTTGAATGATCTATCAAAAATCTCGTCGCCTCTCTTCATCATTTTTCTTTTCTTCCTCTCCATCTGTCTCCTCTCTCTCTCTCTCTCTCTCTCTCTCTCTCTCTCTCTCTATATATATATATATATATATATATATATATATATATATATATATATGACAAAAGTCTATATTCCAAATTTCGGTACTTGTGCATCCTTTGAACAAGACGTAACTCAGCGTTCGCTCGGCTTTCCCCGAACACGACATCAACAGCTCGGATTTAACTGTTTTCTGATGTAACATGCCGATCAGCCAATCACAACGCCACGCGCTGATTTTCAACTCGGCGCGCGTGCGCGTGCCAGAGCAGCAGACGATAATTTGAATACCAATTAGAAGATGAAAAAATCCACCATTTCTTATATACAAGTCAGGAAGAGGAAAAGATTATCTAAAAAAAAAAAAAAAAATGAATTCGACCATTCTTCTCCAATAGCTCCAGACACCGAAAGCCGTAGTTGATTTTTTTGTCAACAGCGGAAACTAATGGCAAAATCGATAAAATGTGCAACCTTCGACCACGAGTGCATCCTAGCAAAAAGAGGGAGCATTACAGACGGCTATGGCTGGAGATGTGGGAATGTAAAATGCCGACGGTGGACAGCAATTCCGACTGGGACCTTCGCAAAATCACGGCTGAAAAATCACGTGCATTATCAAACGAACGTACCTATGGGCGTTCGAGAATGACAATGAATATGGGTTGGGATCGGCGCTCACTGTAGTCGATTAGAATTTCCTGCGAGACATTTACCGAGATTATTTTCTCAGAAATCCCCGCCATATAGGAGGCCCAGACCATACGGTGAAGATAGATGAGTCTGTTGTCAACCGACGCAAACATAACGTCAGCAGACTACTCACCCGATTCTGGGTCTTCGGTGGATACGACGTCGCCCATAAGAAGGGTTTTTTGGTGAGCGTACCAAAATGAAATGCAAAAACCTTAACCCTTCTATTCCTATAAAAACTATATATTCTGTCGGAGACCACTGTTGTATCAGAATGTTAGAAGGCATGTAGCAAAGTGGAAGGAGGGGAGCATCACCATTTAACGGTAGACCACAGCCGTCACTTCGTTGTTTTAATATTTTTATCTTTGGCGAACAATTTAAAATTAGATGAAAAACAAGTAGTTTTCCAGATATTAAGCAATGTTATTCTATATGTTCCTTATTAAATTGTAAAGATTTTCTATTCTGAAAGAAATTGAAAAAAATTTAATCTAAAAAAGTTATTTTAAAGTTTTTGTTAAAAAAATTCATATTTTCTCATTATTCAGACATGTATGACAAAGAGGGAGTTACAAAAAAGAGTTGTGGTGTGAGGAGAAATACAAACTGAAACAGAGAGAATATTCAGACCTGTAATAATACAAAGAGGGGGTTGCAAAAATGAGTTGTGGTGTGAGAAGCAATACAAACTGAAATAGAGAGTAGGAGAGTTTTTATAAATACATGCAAAACCACATTCATTTTTTAAAAATCTAAATTAATAAATAAAAAAAAAATATAATCTTAAAAAGATACGATACAAGTTAGAAAAGCATTTCATCCAAGGCATGAAAATTGTAAAACAAAATACATTGTACAAAGTAAGGTATTAAATTTTTATACCTTACTTTGTAAAATGTATAAAAGTGCGCTTTGAAGATAAATAAATTTCAAATTGAATCTTGTACCTTTATTTTTAAAGCCTATAGTAAAAACATTTTGTTTAACAATTTTCATGCCTTGGATGAATTGCTTTTCTAACTTATATATATATATATATATATATATACATATATATATATATACATATATATATATATATATATATATATATATATATATATATATATATCTTAAACTCATTGTCCTCTGCGATAAGTAAAGCACCGAATATCGGAACATTTCTTAAACAGACTTAAATCGACGCCATTTAATGAACACATTCTATAGTTGTGTTTTTGTTATTAGAATCGGAATCGGGAATCGTATCGGAATCCGAAATTTAGAACCGAATCGGTAATTGTATCCGAATCGGTAAAAATTTGGAATCGTCCATTACTATTATTCATATTCATATATATATATATATATATATATATATATATATATATATATATATATATATATATAGTAAGTTATAAAATATATATGGCGATTAAGCTACACTGAATATTCCGCGTTTCATCCACTCTAGGACTCTTAGGCTTATGGGCCCATAAGCCTGAAGAGTCCTAGAGTGGATGAAACGCAGAATATTCAGTGTAGCTTAATCGCCATATATATTTTATAACTTACTAACTAGCTCTGCCTACGTATTGGGCACTTTTGAAGTAAATACTTAAAGTTTACGCATAAATTTATACTTTTGTATATTAATTCTATATATATATACTTAGCAAAAATGGTAATTAGTAAAAACATGAAGAAAATACTAAATACTACTGTATATATATATATATATATATATATATATATATATATATATATTTATATTTCTTCTTAAAACTTCTGAATTTTATAGAGCGGAGGGGAGACTAAAACTTGCTAATATGATTTTAAATAATCTGAAACAACAGCAAGAGGAGACTTGATTCCAAACCTTTAAGATTATTCTCAATGTTTGTCTATAGATTTGGTGAAATGAATGCATGTAAAATCATTTCTATATTTCAATTGATATATTTATTTATTAACTTGCTAATATGATTGATATATTTAACATATATTTATTTCACCAACTTGCTAATATGATTGATATATTTAACATATATTTATTTCACCAACTTGCTAATATGATTGATATATTTAACATATATTTATTTCACCAACTTGCTAATATGATTGATATATTTAACATATATTTATTTCACCAACTTGCTAATATGATTGATATATTTAACATATATTTATTTCACCAACTTGCTAATATGATTGATATATTTAACATATATTTATTTCACCAACTTGCTAATAAGATTGATATATTTAACATATATTTATTTCACCAACTTGCTAATAAGATTGATATATTTAACATATATTTATTTCACCAAATCTATAGATAAGCATTGAGAATAATCCAAAAGTCTAACTCCCAACGGTTGTGAAAGTACAGCGCTCTAACCACTGAGTTAACAATCTCGTATCACCATGAGGAAGGCTCATAGAGCCGACAAATTGGATTAAAATAAAAACCAATTAATAATTTATTTATGTGAAAAGTCCTGCATTGTGTTATTTAACACATTTCAAATTTCTTATAACGTTGTTTCTACTATATAAAAATTGTTTGTAATAATTCATACACATATTAACTCTCGTATTTTTGGATAATTCTGATAAATAATAAGGATTAAGTGTGTGGATGCTTGTGTATGTGTGTGTGTGTGTGTGTGTGTGCGTGTGTGTGTGTGCATCCATATGGTACTCTAAATGTATTTTCATCAACATCGGTTTTTCTTAAGGTTTCAATAACACAAAATACGTCCTAAAATATACTTTAGTTCTGGGATTAAGTTGTGTTTGAAAATTTTTTGACCATTTAGAGACAAAGTGATTCTCTTTTTTCATTGGAGCACACACACACACACACGCATACAGACATACACGCTCGGATACAATCTTCCGTTTACCTGCTTTCCAGCTGACTACAATATGGCCATCTTCAAGTCCAACGTAAACAAATTTTTGATGGTCCGTTCCCCTTAAGTAATCAATTTTATCAAATTTACACTTCTAACGATTATTATGATATTGTCCTTTTGACCATTGTACACGCTTTAACCCTTATCCTCGAGTGGCCTCTGGGCCTTGATAAGTTGTGATTCCTTTGAAAAAATACATACGCACAAAAAGACACATACGCACACACATACACATACAAACCATTACCACCACCACCACCACCACCACCCCAACATGCATTTATATTAAATTACAAATAATAAATATCTTTGCTCTAATATCTTCTTATATGAATATATATTTTGTCCTTCTGTTAGTCAAAAATTTCCAACAATCACAATTATTTTAAACGTAATAAATACACGTAAAGAATTTTTTCTCATTTCGAAATATCAGAAATCTTAACGACTTTTAGAAATAAAAAAATCACATTAACAATAAATAATACATTTCTAACAAATAAAGCCGAAAACTTAACCGGAAATCAAAACCTTAATATCTTCAATCTGAAATTCTACCAACAGAGCTATTTGGGTTTTCTTATAAATAGAGATTAAAACATTACCTTAAATAATTATAACTTTGGCATTAAGTTATAGATTTATGATTCAAAACATAAATTTTTATTTATTTATTTTTTTTTGTTTTCAATTTTCACCCCAACCCAAGGGACAGTACCACTTTGAAGTAGGGGCTACTATTTGGGGACATAATTTGCAGGGGCATTATGAAGGGAGATGAGTAGAAAAATGTTTGTTCACATTACACTTGAACTTCTGCATATCAGTACAGTTTGGAAAGCAGTATCCCGGAAGGGATTTCCAAAGACTTGCAGTTCTGGGGGGGGGAACTATTGGAGTAAAAGGCTTTCTTACACCTAGGGACCTCTAATGTAAAGGGGTGGGACTTAGTTGCTTGTCTGGTTTGTAGGGGGCAGTCACGCCGAGGAGGTGCAAGTGCTTGCAGTTCGTCAGAGCAGCCACCATTAAAATATTTGTAGAACAGGCAGAGGGATGCAACATTTCATCGATGGGACAGAGGCTGAAGCCTAGATGACAGTTCAGGACCTATCAAGTTGGCGACTCTCTTTTGAACCCTGTCCAGGAGTGAGAGACACGCAGCAGTGCACCAGCCCAAATGTGACAACAGTACTCCATACATGGACGACTGGTGGCCTTATAGAGATACAGGATACTTTGAGGCGTAAGTAGTTTTCTAGCACGGTAGAGAGAGCCCACCTTCTTTGCAGCAGCCTTGGCAATGTTATCAATGTATCTATTCCAGTTCATGTTCCCTGTAAACGTTAGGTCAAGGAGTTTAAAAGAAGTACTTTCAGTCAATGTGTTCTTGGCTATTGCTATTGGTGGTAGAGAAGGTTTCTTGTAATTATTGAAGATGACAAGCTTAGTCTTAAATGTGACCATCCATTTTTGTCCCCATTCCACTACAGATTTGAGGTCATCCTCTAGTGTTTCTGCCATTTCCTTAGATATGTGTCCATTTGTTCCCCCCGCCATGCCTGTTATATAGAGTGGTATCATCGGCAAATATACCCATCTCCGAAACAATTTTATTAGGGAGGTCATTTATGAATATCAGGAATAATAAATGTCCAAGGATAGACCCCTGAGGTACTCCCGCATTTATATCATATTGTTTAGATGTACGACCGTCGAGGACAACTTGGATTTTTCTCTTATTTAAGAAGGATCTAATTACATTATGTATTCTTCCAGTGATACCATATGATCTCATTTTCCTTAGAAGACCATCGTACCATACCCTGTCAAAAGCCTTAGATATATCAAGAGCTACCGATTTACTCTCCCCTGTTTTGTCCAGTGAACGGTATACACGTTCAGAGACTACGGTTAAGATATATGCTGTTGAATGGGCTTGCTTGAATCCATATTGTTTGTCGATCAGGAGTTTATCAGCTGTTAGGTGTTGGACTAGAGCTTGATTAACTAATGACTCAAATATTTTGGCGTAAATCGGAAGGAGGCTAATGGGGCGATAATTTAATGGGTAAGTTCTTCCACCAGAATTCTTGAAGACTGGTACGACAGAAGCGGTTTTCCAACAGTCAGGAAAGCAAGATTCGTTAAGGAATTTATAACCACTTTTAAAGGCCAAAGCCATTCGAGGATAAGCGTTATCAAATTTCTTATTATACTTATGCTTATTGATCTCAATATTTGTACATGCGGACCAGCGCATTTCACGACAGCTACTAGGCATACACGACAATCTTTGGCTACGCTGTAAGATCTCAACGATGAAAAAAAAAGTCTATATCACTGCGAGAAAGGCTCATAGAGCCGAAAATAATGATTACAAAATCAATAAATAATTCATTTATTTGAAAAAAAAAATCTCGTGTCGTGTTATTTGGTTTCAGAATGCATTTTCAAATTTTTCATTATACCGATGCTTTTACCGTAGTAAAATTGATCTAAAAAAACAACAACGAAATATTTAAATTACAAAACCTTAATTATGGACTCATATAGTCGACGTTTCAGTCAATGAGATCTTCACGAGAACAAAACAGTAGGTTTAATACTATTAAGAAACAGTAGGTTTAATACTATTAAATAAACTTAGGAATGAGTATATCTTTTTCGAAATACAACACTGCCTCCCTCGAAAAACGTACATTTCCACGTTTTTATATATTATGTTTAAAAAATATTATACTTTTTTATTTTTTTTATTCAATTTTCACCCCAAACAAGGCACAGTGCCACTTTGAAGAAGGGGGCTACTATCAGGGACTTAATTAGCGGGGTCATTATGAAGGGAGATGAGTAGAAAGATGTTTTTTGACATTACACTTGAACTTCTGCATATCATTGCAGTTGGGAAAGCAGAATCCCGAAAGGAAGTTCCAAAGACCCGCAGTTCTGGGGAAGAAACTATTGGAGTAAAAGGCTTTCTTGCACCTAGGGATCTCTACTGTAAAGGGATGAGACTTAATAGCTTGTCGGGTTTGACGGGGGTAGTTACGTCGGGGAGGTACAAATGTTTGCTGTTCGTCAGAGCATTCACCATTGAAGTATTTGTAGAACAGGCAGAGGGATGCAACATCTCGTCGATGGGACAGAGGCTGAAGCCTAGATCACAGTTCAGGACCTATCAGGTTGGCGACTCTCTTTTGAACCCTGTCCAGGAGCGAGAGACAAGAAGCAGATGCACCAGCCCAGATGTGACAACAGTACTCCATACATGGGACAATGGTTGCCTTATAGAGGTATAGGATACTGTCAGGCGTAAGTAGTTTTCTAGCACGGTAGAGGGAGCCAACCTTCCTTGCAGCAGCCTTGGCAATGCTCTCAATGTATCTATTCCAGTTCATATTCCCTGTAAACGTTAGGCCGAGGAGTTTAAAAGAAGTACTTTCAGGTAATGTGTTCTTGTCCATTGCTATTGGTGGTAGAGAAGGTTTCTTGTAGTTATTGAAGAAAACAAGCTTAGTCTTAGCAGCATTGAATGTGACCAACCATTTTTGTCCCCATTCCACTACGGATTGGAGGTCATCCTCTAGTGTTTCTGCCATTTCCTTGGATATGTGTTCATTTGTTTTCCCCTCATATCTGTTATAGAGAGTGGTGTCATCAGCAAATATACCCATCTCCGAAACAATTTTATCAGGGAGGTCGTTTATGAATATCAGGAATAATAGAGATCCAAGGATAGACCCCTGAAGTACTCCTGCATTTATGTCGTATTGTTTGGATGTACGACCGTCGAGGACAACTTTGATTTTTCTATTACTTAAGAAGGATTTAATTACATTATGAATTCTCCAGTGATTCCATATGATCTAATTTTCCTTAGAAGACCATCGAGCCATACCCTGTCAAAAGCCTTAGATATATCGAGGGCCACCGCTCTACCCTCCCCTGTTTTATCCAATGAACGGTATATACGTTCAGAAACTACAGTTAAGATATCTGCTGTTGAACGGGCTTGCTTGAATCCATATTGTTTGTTAGTCAGGAGTTTAGCAACTGTTAGGTGTTGGACTAGAGCTTGATTAACTAAGGACTCAAATATTTTGGCGAAAAGCGGGAGGAGGCTAATGGGGCGATAATTTAGTGGGTCAGTTCTTTCACCAGAATTCTTGAAGACTGGTACCACAGAGGCGGTTTTCCAGCAGTCGGGAAAACAAGATTCGTTAAGGCATTTATTGTAAAGTTTGGACAGAACTGGAGCAACCTCGGCAGAGCATTTTTTTAATAGCACAGCCGGGATGAGATCTGGTCCACACGCTTTTAAGGTGTCTAGGTTTTTTATAATAGCATGTACCTGAGAAGGGGTGATTTTCAAATCGTCTAGTGAGGCGTCTGTTCGCAGAGGAAAATCAGGGAGTGAGTGGTGTACCGAGTTCAGTGTGGAGTTTGAGGCAAACCGACTGGCAAGCAAATTAGCATTGTCAGTTGCCGTGCAAGCAACCTCATGATCGTTTGATAGTGGGGGAATAGTTGACTGTCCATTATTTACTACGCTGTTGTAGATTTTCCAAAAATCCCGGGTTCCTAATTTCTGTGCTTCGATGCGTTTTCTGGTGGTCTCAGAGTAATCTGTCTTAGCTGTCTCTATCACTCTCTTACAATTATTTCTAGCTTCTATAAACTTCTGTTTATTTGAGCTGGACTTATGTCGGTTGAATCTGCGGAACGCATGCTGCCTTTGACAAATGGCAGCTGCACAAGCAGAAGTAAACCATTGGGGGGAGTGGAGCTTGCTATAGAATTTCCGTGCGGGAACATGTGCTTCAATAGCAGTTTTGAACCATTCAATGGTCTCATTTGCACACTGTTCCGCTGGAAGAGTAAAGATATTTTGCCATGGGGCATCTCTGATGAGCTCCCTGATGGCTTTCCAATCAGCCTTTTTGCAATACCTCGTTGTTTTGAGTAGTGGGTCTTCAGTTTTAGGGCGATAATTTAGGCTGATTTCTACCATTATCACAGCGTGATCAGCATTCCCGAGTGGGCTGTGGGCATTTGTTGTACAGTCATTGGGAACCGTTGTCAGAAAGAGATCTAGAAGTGAGGCATGTTGATCTTGCTGGTCTGGGAAACGTGTCGGAAATGTAACCAACTGAGATAGGGAATGGGATATAGAGAAGCTATGTGTTGCGCTACCAGCTACGTCTGTGTGATTAGAGAATCCTAGCCAGTTACTGTGGTGGACATTGAAGTCACCAAATACATGTATTTGTGCGCTAGTATCGAGGGAGAGTGCTAAATCTATGCTGTCTGAGACTTTGTTTATTAGAGTACAGTCTTGGTTTGAGGGAGAGCGGTAGAGAAAATACAAGTAGCTAATATTGTGTTGCATATTTAGTCTAAAGCACATAAAGGCCTGGTCCTCTGATTCTAGTTTTATTTCTCTAGTCAGGGGGAGGGTGTTACGAATATAGACTCCAAGCCCATGCATATGTCTGTCCGAGTCCTTACGGTAGAGTGGGAGATAACCAGGCATGTTAAAGTGATAGAGGGAATGGAGGAGTGAAGGTTAGTTTCACTTAATGCTAAGATATCCGGGGTGTTTACAAGGAGAAATGATTCAATATCATCTAAGTTAGTTCTAAGCCCGCGGATATTAGTAAATGCAAGCCTCAAGGGAGGAGGCAGGTTTGGTCCTGGTTTAAACGTAACTTTTGCTTGAGCTGTCATTTCATTTTATTTTATTTAAAAGTTTCAGTTAGGGTGAGTGAGTGTGGGGGTGCTGGACAAGTAGTTGTGCAAAATACCAGACATGCAATACAAGTAGACTATCAGCTGTCCTCACCCACAGGATTGTGGCCTCAGGAAAGCCCACCGGGAATGAGTGCAGGGTCCCTTTCCATGCGCGACATGGCACTACAAACATCCCGATATTTTACAACTGTTGATGGAGCAGCCGCTCTAAGCGCTCCCAAAGAGTTAGGGCTCCTGTACTATCAGTCGGAAACAGCAGCCAGGAACTGTCAATCCGGTACCCTCAATCCGTTAGGCAAAACCAGCCCAGTCCAACTGCACCGACATATATGGCACTGAAGCACCCCACTGTGTCCAGTTTAGGGGGATGGGATGTGGCGGGAGTGGGGAGAAGCGGCGTTCATTGCCCTAGTCAGGAAACAAGGTCAACCACTGGGTGATTCAGCCGAGTCCCTGTGATAGTACTTCTACGCCTGGCCAATAGGCAAAGAAGGAGTATGAAAGCCGGGCGATAGACAGAGCCTATCTCCTCCTTAAGCAGTTTAGGTTTGCCAACCGGTGATTTGTTTGAGTCACCAGCTCTAGGAAGGTTGTCGTCCAGGACTGAAGAGGCCTCCCTCCCCTAGGTTTAGTTTCAGAGTTTTCCTTCTCCTAGACGGATGACCTGGGAAGACCTACGGGTCCATCAGCTCCGAGGGGGTTCACCCCGCGCCTGGGTCCTAATCCAGGTATTTCTGCGACCCCGCATGGGTAGTTAATATTTATTGGTTACTTAGGTTAATATCTCCTGAAAAATCGGGCATTTAGGTTAACTTCTACAGAAAATTTTCACTCCTCAAACCTGGTTAAAAAGGGCATTACTATGCTTCCATTTTCATTTTTACTGGGAGAGAGTATAGGTAAAAATTCGTGCAGTGGAAGCAGCTAAATTTGCTACAGTATTGGATTGAGAGAGACGAGTTAATGTATGGTTAGATATAGTTTTGTAAGTTTAGGAATGGATGATTAGATATGGTTTAGTAGGTTTAGGATTAGGATAAAGTGTTAGTGTATGATTTACTTGCTATTAGAAATTCTGATTTGGTGCCCAAACCGAATATTTAGTAAGACTGAAAGATAAGATATGCTCAGTATAGATACAAGAGAACATTTGATATGGAGTACAGTTATACTTGATAGATATAGGTTATTGCATATTCTGTAAGTATAGTTAAATATAGATGGATGGATAAGTAGTATTGTATACGAATGCATGGAATTTTAGACAATTTGAGTAAGTTGCCTTTAGACTATAACGAAGGAGAATGACTTCGCCTTTCTCTTAATATCCGGAAGTTTTTATTTCAATGAGTACCGGTTTAGTTTGTGTAATGATTATTGCAATACTATCTCTTAACAAAGAGATATTAATGGTTGCTGTTCATTATAGATTACTTTAAGTCTGTGTATAGGACTATGGCTAGTAAGTATTTACTTAGAAGCTTGGTTATGGGTTAGGAGTTTTAATCAGGAGCATGCCTAGGAAATTTTGGTTGTTAATGGGTATCGATTTACGAGTCTGTTAGGGTCAAGGGCGAAGAGCAAGGACCCCTCTAAGTTACGTGAAACGGATTAGGTTTAGTGGCAACTTGAGAAATAGAGCAGTTTGATTTGTTAGTGATCAGGAGAAAGAGAATTTAAGTAAAAAATAAAAAGGTTTGTCATGCAAAACAGACAAGGCAGTCATCTTAGAGGTAAAGTATATATAAGGGGTACTTAGTATACAACCAGCAGTATTTTTCAGTTTTGAGAGGAATTTTAGGTACAATAGTTTCATGGTTTGTTGTACAAGTCCGTAGTCTAAGTCAGGGACGAAGCACTTCTAATATTGCAACTGGGTGTATCTAATTTTAAAAGTAGTTGAATAGAGTATTATGAGGTGTTCTACTTAGCTTAGGGATAGAAAGAAAATTTAAGGTAATATTCAGAGTGATATAAGCAATTTCATGAGGATTAGATATATGATCACTGGATGTTGAGCTGCTCAGGAGAATTCTTGTATCTATTCAGAAGGATGTCTTGGTGATATAAGATTTGAGAAATTAAGAGTCTGGGGATACAGAAAGTTGTGAGCTGATGAGGATTCAGTACAGGCGATTATATATAGTTAGCAAAGGTGGTTTAGTTTAGTACGCACGTATTGTACATATTAAGTATACTGCTTCAGTTCTATCCTCTATTGTAAAGGAAAACCCGTTTGCATTTCGATTGGCAATTTTGTCAAAAGAGGAAATTTAAAACAGCTTATCTAATTTTTGATGATATCAGTTTATAGACAATTGTACAGACTGATAAATTGTTGTGTAAGACATAGGAGCCCATCGTCTTCGTATTTTGATGAAATGATGGATCAAGGGATCAAGAGCATAGGTTCGGAACAGGTGTCCGGAAAGGAAATGGCAGTGTACAAGGAAGAGGAGGGTCACTGATATCTTATTAACGTTATTTTAATTAAAAAAAAATTGCCTTTCGATGGCTGATTATATTAAGTATCGTACTTAAATAAAGTTTTCATATCCTCTAAATAAATTAGCATAATTTCTTTTTTTTTTACCGAGTTTGTCTCTACTATAGCATTGACTTATTATTTAAGTGAGATGGGATTGTAAACTGCGAAATGGTCTATTTAAGTGGAGAAAATATCGGTTACAATATGCCTGTTAATGTAAAGAATACTGTTATGATAGTTGAACATACGCATTCATGATCTAATGTATATGTATATTATATATCTATATCTATTGTATATACACTCATGAGCAAAAAATTAGGCCAAGAGTGAAAGAAGGAAGAAATCAATTTTTCAATATTTTTCCATTAATTATTGTTAATTTTAATTGAAAATTTCTGTTTTGCATACCATTATTATTATAGCATATAATAATAATAAGTGGGCAAAACGTATCCTAAAAATGGTAAGACAGTTAAAATCGGGAATTGCGGGATAATGGTATGGGGAACTTTTACTGCAACAGGAGTTGGGGAACTTATTAGATGTGAGAAGTCAATCAATGCAAAGGAATACATTCGAATATTAGAAACAAGACTGTTACTAAATATCCAGAAGTTGGGAATATCAAAGAACATTATTTTTCAACACGATAATGCCCCTGCACACATTGCTAAAGTCACAAAAAATGGTTTTCTGATAATTCAATTGATGTGATATTTTGGCCAGGTCAAAGCCCCGATTTAAACCCAATCGATAATATTTAGTCCATAATATCTCGTGCATTGGCTGGAAGAACTTTTTCGAACAATGACAAACTCTGGAAAGCTGTGCAAAGTGAATGGAATAGCATCTCTTTTTCAGTGTTCCACTGTGGTTGAGACCACGTTTTAAAGGATTGATCTTTTAAAGAAATCAAAAGAGAATGCGAATTCCATCCTAATCATTTATTAAAGTAAATTCTTGTTCTGTGTAATTAGACTCGTTTAAGTTTCCTTGTTCAATTATTCTTTGTTGAATATAGTTTTTAGGGCAATAAAATGTATAAAATTTATTTGACTCATTTTTTGCTCACGAGTGTACATATACGAAAAGCAATATAAACAAACACTATACATGAAAAGATGAAGAATCGCCACACAACTTCGCCATGTAAATTCCAGCAACAAGCATGTGTTCAGATATAGATGTGAAACAAATATATAAAAATGTTGACCAATGTAATCGATATATATATATATATATATATATATATATATTCAAGCAAATATTATTAAATACAACGGAGACATTTTGTCTTATAATTCTTTTTTTTAATTTTTCAATTTTTCGTATTGTCTTTTTTGTTTCAAAATCAAAAATATTAATAAAGGATCCATACATGTAACTGTTACGAGCGCTTTCGATTCGTCCACAAATCATCATCAGGTGTTAAAAATACAGGATTGCAAAAATGAGGATTAAAAATGAAAACTAAAATATATATAGTCCGTGATGAGTTAAAATAAAAGTCGATTAAGAATAAAAGTCGATTAAAAATTCGAGTGTTAAAACCAGCAAGTTCGTAGACACCATGTACGAAGTCCGTCCAACACAGACTACGCAAGACATTTCAGAACGTTACTGCTTTTTTGAAATGCAATGTCATTTATATTAGGTTGAAGAGTTCTAATGTACGACGCTTCAAAAATCTTTAATTTTTTTACATTATTTTCCCGTTGTATAATTTTTGTGTTGTCAACGAGGACCTTTCTAACATTGGAGGGGGGACAGCTATGTTCTTTTTTTAAATGTTTGTAAATCGCGCTTGTGTCGTTAAGGTGCATAGTTATTCGCCGGGACAACGTTGTTGTTGTATGCCCAATGTATGTATTATTTTTGGAGTTACATTCTCCAATAGAGCATTTAAATTTATACACTACATTGGTTTGCTCCAACGTTTTTATCGCCGGTGAAGAGTTGTTTTTAACCACAAGGTTTTGTGTTCGAAATTTCCTATAATAGATAATAAATTTAATTTTAAAATTACTGTCGACAGGCGTCAAGTATCTTCGTATAATATTTTTTATTGCATTTTCTTCGATTCTGAAATTAGGCGTCATTTGATTTTGGTAAAATATATTAATGGGGTTTGCATTGCGGTGTTGGCTAACGTTATTATTCTGGTTATCGGAAGATTGTAGCATTTTTTTTATTTGTTCATCAACAATGTAATTGGGAAAATGATTATTGATGAGTACTTGTTTAATGTTTTTTATTTCAATTAGTAATGCTTTTTTTGTGGAGGATATCATTTTAGCGCGATTTAGTAAATTTTTTATTATGGCTATTTTGTACCTTTGTGGACACTCACTTTTAAATTTTTAAATGTAGAATGAGAATGAACTAAGTATAAAGTAATGTTAAACGTCATTTCCTTATTGAATAAGTTTTAAGCTAAAACTTTTCTTAAATCACATAAATAAGCTAGCTGATATTTTTTGTAAATAAACAAAGCAAATTCCCGATACGAAACTAACATAGATTTGTAACGATTTAACTTAGTTGATTAGTCCGGATAAAAAAAATAAAAAATAAAAAATTAAAAAAAAATCAGTTAAATTAAATAAAAGAATTTAGAAATCTAATTTGATAAATCAATGAATAGTATTAAAAAACATATTCAATGGATATAGGTAATTAGTGATAAATCGTATGATATTTAGTTTGAAATTAATTTTTTTAATAGAGATACGAAAATAGGTAGATATATAAATCTTTAAAAAATACTTTGCAATGATACGATAGAGGTAAAATAGTTTCGCTTGTTTTCTTTTCCTTTTAAAGGAAATGTTTTTTTTCCATTATGTTTTATTGTTAAAGTGCTTTTTATTCAATAAGTCTGAAGAAAGGCTGTTTTTGTGAACATTTTCAAACGACATAATGTTTGAATTTGTCCAAATGGTCTTGAAAAATTGTAACTAACAATGAAATACACTTTTTGTTGCTATCAACCTACTTTTTAAAGTCTTGGTTTTTGTTAAAACAGTATATATATATATATATATATATATATATATATATATATATATATATATATATATATAATTGTAGGATTTATATTCAAATTCTGTGAAGTATAAATATAGAATTTTTAGATAATTATGCTTGAAACAAGGTATACAAGAAATTTAAAATTACTTTTTTAAATTGATGGATTTTCCATTGCCTCATACTTTTAGAGGAAAAATATTTAGCAAAATTTTTTTTCTGTAGCTCTAATTTTCAATATATGTGCTAAATAGCAAAATTTATGGTTATTCATAATGATTATTTTGTTAAATATATTTCCTCTGAAGATATACGCCGTGCATTGAAAATCCATGAATTAAGGAAAGAATTTAAATTTTTTATTCCGTTTTTAAAACAATAATTTTTTTTGCCCAAAAATTCTATATTTTTTCTGAATTTATCTATAAATCCCACACTTGTCTTATTGTTTATATTAAAATATCCCCCCCCCCCAACAATATTTTTTAAGACTGTAAGGCACAGTATTAATTGATCTGTTATGGACGGTCGGGTTTCGATCCTGGCTGGAGGTAGTTGCCTGTCTAGCCGCACTGATGAGGTGTGATATGGCGAAAAAAATACTGTATGTGGATGACTATAATGCCCCCTATCTTAGGTCAAGCATATTGGGAAGTGATATACAAACTGCCATTAGCGTATTAAGCGATACTCTTTGTATAAACAAATCGAGCTTAGGCATTTGAACGATGTCAAAACATCGTTAATTCACTACCTGCACAGCAGCAGCCGTATATCGTAATGGTTAAAAGCTGTCGTTTTGGCGGTCGGGTTTCGATACTGGCTTGAGGTAGTTGCCTGTCTAGCCGCACTGATGAGCTGTGATACAGTGAAACAGTACCACATGTGGATAACTATATATATATATATATATATATATATATATATATATATATATATATATATATATATATATAACTATATATATATAACTATATATATATATATATAACTATATATATATATAACTATATATATATAGTTATATATAGTTATATATATAGTTATATATATAGTTATATATAATGCGATGCCAATATATTGCTTCTTTCCAATATTGATAGAAATGCAGAGACAGATATGCATGTGACTACGTGGGCATTTACACGAGAGCAAAGTTTCTTTTTGTCCGTTTGCATAATCTCATCGATATTCCCATGGTTGTAAGGAATAGAATAAAAATAGGGTGTAATGGTGGACGCGAAGTCTGATAGGAGAAAGAGGAAGAGGGAGCTAGAGAGGCAGATGAAGGTGGAGGTGGGAAGTGTGTAAAAGCAACTTACAAGCACCATCTAGCGGACGATTGATTGTGGCTATTGGATTCAGGCGAATGCCTCGTTGGGCAACTGTGAACGATATAAAAAATGATCTGGAGATGGTGTATGCGCAATGAAGCAAGCTGTTCTTTTAGAACAACAATCTTCCCTCTCCCCCTTCGTCTTTCTTGAGAGAGAGAGAGAGAGAGAGAGAAAAGAGAGAGAGAGAGAGAGAGAGAGAGAGAGAGAGTGTGTGTGTGTGTGAAAGAGAAAAAGAGTGATGCTCACATTTCAAAAGAATTTTAATCTAAATCCAGTTGAATGACTTGCTGAAAGCTGCTCAAGTCTTATCTAGTGGTTCTGTCAATGAATAACGACTGGACGCCGGGTGTTGGTTGGCGGAGAGAGAAAGATGCCCCAGATGAAAGCGAGTGGTTTGTGTGTTTCGTTTTTAAATAGGTAAAATACGATTGAGTTCGACCGTTTAAAAAACATTTCATATGGAAATATATGCTACATTTCATGCTATTCCAGTGAATATTTCACGATTAAAACCGATGAAAAAGAAATTATATATATATATATATATATATATATATATATATATATATATATATATATATATATATATATATATATATATACTAGCTGTTTAGCCCAACCCTGTTCGGGCCCTATGTACTGTTCATAACTTGCCCTACGTGTAAATACACTTTCTTTAAGATTTCAAATGCTTAGACCAAAATTTGTTGAGTAATTTCGTAGAGACCGCAGAGGTCAATCTTTTTAAAATTTTGACTTCAATTTTGACCCATTAACATTCATTATTTTGGTCTCAAATCAAAATAAAATCTTTTATCCATCCATGTTCAAGTTACCTACATCTAAAATGTGAAATCTTTAAACAGAAAATTGGCGGAGGAATTTGGTAGAATCTGCAAAAATCAACTCTTTCAAATTTGATCTTTTGGCAGCCAAATTTTATCCCCAAAATTGATTAAAATTTTTGCCGCATGTCTGAATACCCGTTATGTATAAATTTCAAATGTTTAAACCCAAAATTGGCTGAGTAGTTTGCTAGAGACCGCAAACGTAAAATCTTTTGAACTTTGATCACTTGGTAGCTCAAAATTTCGACCCAAACCGATGAAAAAACTTGCTCTATCTCTGAATACCCTTTATGTAAAATTTCAAATGTTTAGACCAGAAATTGGCTGAGTAATTTGGTAGAGACATTTTTAAAACTTTGACCCCAATTTTGACCCCTTAACATTTATTTTTTACCAAACTTCTCCGCCAATTTTGGGTCTAAACACTTGAAATTTTAAATGTTGGTGAGTTGGACATGGATCAAACTTTTTAATTTGAGTTGAGCCCAAAACTATAAACTTTAAGGAGTCAAAAATAAGATAAAAGTTAAAAAGATTTGCGGTCTCTACCAAATTACTCTGTCAACTTTTGGTCTTACATTTGAAATTTTACTTAAAAGTTGTTCATATATACGGCAAGCTTTTTAATCAGTTTTTTGCCGAAAATTTGGCTACCAAGGGTCAAAGTTCAAAAGATTTTATCTTTGCGGTCTCTAGCAAACTATTCAGCCAATTTTAGGTCTAATCATTTGAAATTGTGAATAAATGGTATTCAAATATGCAGTTAAATCATACCAGTTAATCCTGATTTTCCATAAGCTTGATTCGTCAGAAGGAAAGTTCAATATATATATATATATATATATATATATATATATATATATATATATATATATATATATATATATATATATTTATATATATATGTATGTACATTGCATAAGATATATATTCTATTCTAATCCATCTCATTATATATATATATATATATACAAATGAGTAGGTCGCCTCGCATCACATCGTTAATATCACAGCGTTGGATTCTGACTGGAGGGGAGGGTACTCTGAAAGTCAGATATTTTCCCTACAAGAATAGAGAAGCCCTGAAGAACATCAAAGTTGCATTGAAGATAAATGGTCAAGTTTTAAAGTTTAGTATTTAAACAACGCTGTCGTATCATATTCGCTGCCTGTTGATTTGTTGCTGAGTGTCAAAGAATAGCACTTTGAGATATTGTAAATTTCTTTAATATTGGATTTTTATTGTACACACACACACACACACACACACACACACACACACACACA
The DNA here is from genome assembly GCF_053919585.1 of Euprymna scolopes. NCBI lineage: Eukaryota > Metazoa > Mollusca > Cephalopoda > Sepiida > Sepiolidae > Euprymna > Euprymna scolopes. The sequence goes on from NC_136497.1 coordinate 25,167,448, forward strand.
CACACACACACACACATATATATATTAAAAACATCTCGAATAGTACTTCTCCATTTTGCTTATCTCATATCCTAATTATATTAAAGAAAAATAGAAGATACGCATGCAGAACAAATTTTTGGTTCGATTTGAGACACGTTGTATGTCGTTTACTTCATGTACCATGAATCAGCACTATTCATATACACAAAGGCATCTTGCAACGTATACTGTTTAATATTTAACGCATTGGCCGTGGCGCGATATATTTTAACGCAATCGTTTCTCCTATCGAACTCTTGATATGAAGTCATTTAAATATTTACTAAGGGAAAAGAGATTAAATGTGATAAAGCGCTCATCTTTATGGCGGGCATCCAGAATGGCTATCTTGAAAAGTTTGTCAACAGAAGTCGAGAGTCAAGACTCTACAAACACGGAAAGATTGGCTACGCCGAAAGTAAACATGGTCGATATTGACTCAAGGAATCATAAGTTTTTCAAGATTTGCCTGAATCTCATGCAGTATACAATAACGATTGATAATGAGGACAAAAAGTTTCCTCATCGTCTTATTTTGCCCGTTCTTTTTTTCTCTCTTTCTTTCTTTCTTTTTTCTTTCTTTCGTGATTCTCCATCACGATGTTCGTTTGTTGTCCTTTCTCTTTCCTCGTTTTCTCCTTCTTCTTCTTCTTCTTCTTCTTCTTCTTCTTCTTCTTATTATTATTATTATTATTATTATTATTATTATTATTATTATCATTATTACTATTATTTTTTTAGTTTTTTTCTTTTTCTTCTTCTTTTTAATCTTCTTAATCTTGTTCGCCTTATTTTCCCTCCTCCTCCTCCTCCTCCTCCTCCTCCTCCTCCTAATCATCATCATCTCCTTATTTGTTTTCTTCTTCTCCTTCCCCTTTTTTACTTCTTTTTATTCTCCTTGTTATTGTTCTTCTTCTTTTCCTCCTCCTCTTTACTTTTCTTGTTTTTGTTGTTGTTCTTCCTTTTCTTCTTTTTCTCCTATTTCTTTTTCTTCTTTCTCTTTTTTCTCTTCTTCCTCCTCCTCCTCCTTTTTCTTCTTCTTCTTTTCTTTTTATTTTTTCTTCTTTTTTCTTGTTTTTCTTGTTCTTCCTTTACTTTTTTCTAGTTCTTCTATTCCTTGTTTCTTCCATTTCTTTTTTCCATCTTCTTCTTCTTCTTCTTCTTCTTCTTCTTCTTCTTCTTCTTCTTCTTCTTCTTCTTTTTCTTTTCCTTATTATTCCTCCTCATCACCTTATTATCATCTCTGACATTGACAATAAGCTTATTGGCATCACCCTAAGGTTCACATTCACGTTCTCAAAGCGGCCATTATAATAATGTATTTTCTTTGTGCCGACCACTTCCAACGTTGCTATCATTGTTTGCCAGATTGGGTAACCATCGTCATGTTTTCCCTCTACTCCAATATAAAACAACCTAATCAAATCCTTTATGCTTGTTCCTCGTCTTTTCTAAGAAAGCGATTGGCTTTACGATCGACGCTCAGCCAAACTTAATACTCAACTTTTCATCAAACAAGCACCTTTCTCAATCTAATTTTCCAATTTGTATCAAGACTATTCAATTCAGAAAGAAACAATCGACACTGCCGTTATTTATAACCATCACTGTTAAAACCAAATGCATATCTAGTAATAGTAATAGTAATAATAATAATAAACTTAGCAATTACAATATCGGTTTTTATTATACTAAAAATAAGTTAATCAACGTTTGTTTCTCTAAGGTTTCTTTTGCTTCTATATTTTTACCTCACAAATATATGTTAAAATATTCCTTAGTTTTACGATCATAGGAACATGCTACTTATACAGCATTGATTCTGGGTAGGTTGAACCCGATTTCCCCTAAGGAGGAAGTTAGTAGGAAATATTGAACCCAAAAACAGATTCTAGTCGCATGTATGTTCACGTAAAGGACAACGTTATATTTTGCAGTTTCGTTTTACACGCAAAGTATTCCCAAATAATGACCCACCTGGAACTGATAGGTTTAACGTTGCTTAACTTCAATTATCTACCGAGATACCGCGCATCAACCTGGTTATGCTGTTTTATGATAAAAAAATCTGTTTTTAATTTTTCTAATTAACCGTAATTTACAATGATCTACTCAAGTGCTCCATCTCAGACTAAGGTTCTATCACTTTCATCCTCTAACTGACTTTATCTTGTTTGACCAGAAGTTTAATTATAAGTATCTGTCACATTCACTTTCTTACCTTTTCTATTTAATAACAGCAAAAAAACAAAAAACAAAACAAACAAACACACACACACATATATATATATATAGGAAGAGAGAGAAAGAGAGAGAGAGAGAGAGAGAGAGAGGGAGGGAGGGAGCAAAAGCAATGATTTGGGATTTAGTTGGTTTTGCAAATTTTTCTCTTATTTAAACGATCTAACCTGAGTTTAAAAGGTGGTCCGACTGTTTTTTTTTTTCTTAACAAGTGTATAAGTTTATAGAAATATATAAGAAAGCCAACCTCAGACTGGCTGGCAGCATAGGATGACACGTGCAAACGTTTTTTAAAGGAAGTTGTGAATAATAATAAATTTCCATTTTTTATGTTTGAAATATTTTCTTTATTTTTTCGTAAACTTTAACTTTTCTAAAGGTGTAAATATAAATTCTATTAAATTCAGTGTTTCAATATATTATTTCACACACAAAAAAAGTGAAATAATTACTCATTAAAAGAAAAACATAAAAAAACAAGCGTAAAGAATGCTAATGAGACATATAAACGCAATGTAGACTATGACAGAGCAAAACATACGAAAATTCTTAGATTGCTGGCGGAACTATTCTGATAATTCACCATCCGTGAAACCAGTTCATCGCTGATAACGACATTGATATACGAGGTGCTTTAAATAAGTTTCCAGAATTTTTTGTACAGGCATTTAAAACTGTCATAGACTCTTGAAAATTCAGTATGTTATTGCTATACATTTATGAGATGACTGACCAATTTTTATGATTTTAGGTTCAAATGAAAACCTACAGCAGGAATTGGAATACACCTTACTAAAGCCTGATTGTCACAGCGGGTGGATTTCACAAATGCAATCTGGGCGCGAGGACACTTTAGAAGACCGCATGCAATACAATTCTGTTTTAAACTTGAAAAAATGCAACAGAAACGTATAGAATGCTTTAGACTGATTTTGACCATCTTGCATGAATCGAGTATCAGGTTTTGGCATAAGAGATTCAAGGAAGGCAGAGACTATGAAGGATGATGAAAGGTGTGAGGGGAGTAAGGAAGTGAGAACACCAGAGTTGATTGGCAAAATAAAAGATTTCAAAATAAATTCAAAATAAAGAATAGAATAAGTGCACACTTTGATGTCAGTGTGGGAACTGTACACACAATTATTCGCGAGAAACTGAAAATGCGGAAAATTTGCGCGAAGTTTACTCCAAGGGGGGTCAGAAAAGATCAGAAAGAAAGACGTTGTCAATTCAGTTCGATTCAAGCTGATGCATCCAAGTCATATGGATATATTTTTAATTTTTGAAATCGCAACTTTATAATATATAAAAATTCTGAATAACACATACTCTATAATAATATATACGAAATCTGCATGAATTAAAATCTCATATTTCAGCATACTTTACGACCGGGCTATGCCGGACGTCGCATTTAGCTTAGATAAATACTTTTGCAGTTTTAACAAAAGAGGTACAATAATATCAGAACGTCTCCATTTACGCTGAACATCTAAAGAATGCCAACATCAATATATTACATATGAATGAGTTCACTATGAAATTTCCACAGGTCCCACTAGTTATGCATTATTATTATTATTATTATTATTATTATTATTATTATTGGTTTTATTAATATTACTTTTTGTAGAAAAGCCTGGATTTTCCTTTTAATACGTCTAATGGAATAGCAGAATAGTACTAAACAACTCCTCATTGAGTCTAATAGTAGTTACAATGCAAAAATGCAAAATATAATTCCTAGAATATATACCTCAATAATATTTTTTATTGATATATATTATAATTATTGATATATATTATAATTATTGATATATATTATAAGAAAATATATTTCTACAGAAATATATATATATATATATATATATATTTTTCTGTAGAAATATATTTCCTTATAATATATATCAATAATTATAATATATATATATATATATATATATATTAACGATACTCATAAGTTTTCTGAAAAAGCATCGCCTAATGCTAAATGCAAATCATTTTTTCCTCCAGCAGAGTGCTTTACCTGTAGAGGAACCTATATCTATACTCCTCTAAATTTGTTTTTTTATGTATTGACATTCATATTAAAAGCCCTTCTTTTACTTGTGTAAAAATAAAATACAACTTTGTTATATATAGGTCGTGGAGTTGCATTCATCTGCAAAGGGTAAAGCTAATTTACATATTCTTTTAAACATTCATTTTAATTATTTCCTCATTAGTTTTTTCGATTTTCTCATGATATGATCATCTTTAGTAAACTAATACGTAATTATATTAATGCAGATATTCTACATGATTTATTTTTGTGTAATATGTTTTAGAGTAAACTCAAACCTATCCCTAAATATATTTATGTATGCGTATATATATATATATATATATATATATATATATATATATATATATATATATATATATATATATATATATATATATATAAATGTGACTTCAATAATAGTCCCAGCACCCGCTTGATAAACCCAACTAAATCAGAAATAGGTAGAATTAGCAATACTTTCTAAAGTAAACAAACACATCAAATAAGACCTAGAATTAAACCAGTTGGCAAATACTGCCGAAGCAATCACCTGGTTTAAAAATATAGAAAACAAAGATAAACGTACGTTTATACAGTCCGACATCATAGATTTGTATCCCTCGATATCCAAAGAACTTTTCAACATTGCCCTAGAATTTGCCGAGGCATACACTGATATATCCTCGGAAGAAATCAACATCATTAAAAAATGTAGAAAATTAGTTCTAATAAATAACAATAACCAATGGATAAAAACTAAAATGACAAATTCGTTTGATTTTGCAATGGGTGTCAGGGATTCTGCAGAGGCATGAGATCTTGCGGTATTATTCATTCTATATACCCTGACAAGCATATTTGATACTACGGATATCGGCCTATATAGAGATGATGGACTAGCTATAATAAAAAACTCCAACACAGTCAAGGGAGATAACTTTAAGAAAATCATACATAAGGAAATGAAAAAATTAGGCCTAAAAGCAGACGTATCAGCTAATATAAAAATAACAAACTTCCTGGACGTCACGTTAAATTTAGATAAAAACACATATGAACCCTACATAAAAGATAACGCCAATCCAATATACGTAAACCCTAAGTCCTATCGCCCACTATTAATTATAAAACAGATTCCTAACTCGATCGTAATAGACTCAGCAATAACTCAAGCGATGAAAATGTATTTAACAGGTCAACCAATATCTATGAAACAGCCCTAAAAATAGTGGATACAAAAATATTGAAATCAAATATAAGCAACAAAACAACATCTAAGACAGTAAACGACCAAGTTCTCTCCAATTCTCTCTCCTCTGATCTTGAGCACGTAGTACAATGGGGTAAAGAATGGCTGGTTACTTTTAATGCATCCAAAACCAAGCTTCTCTCTTTACATCATCAACATTCTGATCCACATCTGACATCAATTGAAATGAATGGCTCTCGTCTTCAGGAGGCCTCAAGTTTTGACAAACTTCTTGGCTTGACCATTACTCCTGATCTTAAATGGAACACGTACATCAAATCTGTTGCCAAGGCCGCTGGAAAAATGGTGGGATCTTTCTATCGATCCGGTAGATATCTCACTGCTGATGCTATTCTCTATCTATATAAGAGCCAGGTACGTCCAAGGATGGAATACTGTTGCCACATCTGGGCAGGAGCTGCTAGAAAGGACTTGGCCTGCCTTGATAGAGTTCAAAATAGACTTCGTAGCCTCGTAGGAGATGTCCTTTTCTCTTCCTTGCAACCTTTATCTCACAGAAGAGATGTTGCGAGTTTGTCTCTGATGTATCGTTATTTTCATGGAAAGTGTTCGAATGAGCTTCAATCTATGGTCCCCCCTCGCCAAACTTTCACAAGAAACACTCGTCTAGCTGTAAACACTATCAATAATTCCCCCCACTCTTTATCTGTGCCTAAACCTAAACGTAGATTCCATGAACAAAGCTTTTTTCTTGGAACTGCACGCCTGTGGAATTGTCTTCCGTTTTCCTGCTCCGGCTGACTACAATATGGTTGTGTTCAAGCCTAACGTAAATAAGTTCTTGATGAGCCGTTCCATATAAGTTATCAACTTTACCAAATTTTCATTACTAATGATTACTATAATGTCCAATTTCTACTGTACACTCTTTAACCCTTATCCTTGAGTGGCCTCTTGGCCTTGATAATGTGGTAATGCCTATGTAAAAAAAACCCCAAAAAACCCAATAACTATAATGAAATTAAAAATAGAAGAAAAAGAAATATAATTTGGTATAAGGCGCCATACAATAAAATGTTAAAAACAAAACTTGGCAAGAAATTTCTAGATCTTATCGAAAAGCACTTTCCTGCAACGAATCCCTTACACAAAATTTTCAATAAAAATAACCAAATGTTATCCTACAGTTGCTGCGAAAATTTAGAGATGATAATTAAAGCACATAATAACAAAATATCAAATAAAAGCAATGAAAACAACAACAAAATAAACAATAAAAAAGCGGGCACCATGAAAAAAATAAAACTAACGCAAACGACACATACGTAACTAGTAGAAATAATAATAATATTAATAATAATAATAATAATAATAATAATAATAATAATAATAATAATAATAATAATAAACCAACTCCGGACAACGACAACCATACTATTAAAGCCGTTTCACAAGTAAGTCGGATTCTACCTTTTTAGGCGACTACGTGTGAAAAGAAAGAAAAGGCCTGAAGTTTTGTTCCAAGTTCTGCAGAAGGGCAGGTCCTGCAGAATCAGCAGAAAAGAAAGTCCTGTAAAGTCAGCAGACGAGCAAGTCCCAAAAAATCACACACACACTAAAGTACTCTTAAAGCTGGAGCAGTTCACCGATACGATCACACTGACGTCGATCCTAGAAAAGACCCCCCCATGTTCCAAACACACTCCCTTTATCTTTCCGGCGTTCGTCCTCGGCCAATCAGCAGCCAAAGAACGGTCACGTGGGGCCCAGTGATGATCGCACAGTCTACAAGATGAGGACGGCGCCATTTTGGAATTTCTTTCATGTTTCGGCCATGCACGTACGCACACCGTAGAAGCGTTCCAAGTTAAGGCATGATGCGCAGACACGTGGGCGCTTCCTACCTTCATTTTCTTCGACTCTACACCCCCCCCCCTTGTCTCAAGATCACACATGCGGCATTGCGGCCGCGGTCGTTTGATGCGGGCGCTCCTACGAAGGGGGATTAGCTGGGCTTCTTCATCTCCACCAGTGCCACCCGGGTCAGTGTCCACAGTCCTACCATCCGGCTGCACTTCATCTTCCTCCGAGCTACCTGGGTCAGTGTCCACAGTCCTACCATCCGGCTGCGCTTCATCTTCATCTTCATCCGAGCTCTCAGAAGTGGTGCTGGAGCTATCGCCATCCGTGCTGATTCATCACTTTCACTGTTCACCATTTGGTTTATATCAAGGGCGGGCCGGACATCCCTTACATGGCGTGGGACACCATCAACCAGCACAGCCTGCTTACCGGTTATGCCGGTGATCCGTCCCTGTCTGAACCTGGTCGTGCATCGGTTATTGGGAGGCCTTACCCAGACGGTGTCCCCTGACTTGTACCGTCCTTGCGTCTTCTTCTGATTAGGCGGGCAGGCGTCAATGCCCTTAACACGCACTCGATAGCGATGTATCGCATTAGCAGGTGCACTTTCAGCAGTGGCGTCATCCTTTGGCGTTGTATTGTACCTATATACCGCCTCCGCAATCGTGCATTGCTTCCTTGCTGCTATCCGTTTCACACTTCGGTGGCACCGCTCTACTATACCGTTGCCACTCGGCACATACGCACACCTGTGTCTAAGCCGGGTCCCCCACTCGTCCATGAAACGCCTGAATTCCCCGCTGCAAAAGGCTGTGTCGTTGTCCGTGAGAATCTCTTCGGGTGGCCCCCGCTCGTAAAATATAGACAATAATTGGCGGATGACACTAGCCGAGTCCTGTCTTGTTAACAGTCGCAAGATCGCAAACCTCGTCGATCCGCAATCGATTAGTGTGAGGAAGTGCTGCCCACCATAGTGGGTTATGTCCATGCCCAGCCGGCTCCAAGTCCCGTCGACTTCCAGCCGACCTTTCTGCCATTTGGTGGGAGCCGGGTCGATTGACTGGCATATTTGGCATTCCTTGACCACTGATTCTACTCTGTTTTTGGACACTGACGGGTTGGTTAAGTGTGCGAAATAATATGTCCGTCTCACTCCGGGGTGTCCAGTGTCGTGGTGTACCTTCTTGATTTCATCCGTTTCCTCAATAGAGGCAGCACATAACGATCCTGGTTCGGCTTCTTTCTTCATTGCGTCGAACCACCTCTGGGGCACACGGGTGAGTTTATCTGCAAGATTGCGGGTGGAAGCGACAAGCACCGCGGTCACCGATAGGTTGTACTCTTCCACCAACTTCCTTCGTGTCTCCAACCTTCGTCTGATTAGCATTTCGGTAGCCGCCTTGGTGCGCACTCTCGCTTTGCCTGTTAGTGTGTCAACTATCCAGTGGTACACGCACAGCGAATCTGTGTGTAAGCACAATTCTTTAACCTTCCACTGGAGTGCCATATTTACTCCCTTTATCGCCGCATCCAACTCCGCTAGGTTGATGTGAGCGGCATCATCCAGTGGTCGCAACCAGCAGGCGTCCTCAATCACAGACCCGTTCATCTCCAATAGTGCCCCGATCGCGAGGGAGCTCGCATCCACCCACACATTTAGTCTGTCTACATGGACGCACCAATCTCCTTTAGCGGGGTCCTCCTGCTTGACTCTTGTGATGGTTTCTTTTACTATGCGAAGCAACAGATTGTCCACCGTCTCGTCATCCCAGCCTTTGGTAACTGCACTCGCCCTCCTCTTCATGCTGGCTGTTGCGACCCAGGTCCATCCACATACTGGCAAGTGTCTTACCAGTTTTCCACACAGGTAAAATATGGGCCGCCTCGTGAGGATATGGGGCACTTCGGGGACTGCAGTTCCGCGCCCCCACCTCAAGGTCCCTCGCTCCTGTTGAACGCTCAACCCCAAAACACGAGCGCCATCCTCCAAGCGTTCTGGATCCTTACAAATCAGTCCAAGTTCGGCAAGCTTAGCCCTTACACGTGATGATGGCACAACGTCTTCATTCACGTATATGTCGTCAAGGTATGCTGATGTCCCCTCTTTTACGGTCTTATCCTGTAACAATACAGCATTGACGATCGTCTTCATGATTTGGGGCGCAACGTTCAGCCCAAAGCCCAGTTGCGTGAGGCAATACCTCCTACCGGAAAACACTACCGTCTGAAACGGCCACAGTGTCTCGCTAACCCGGACCTGCAGATATGCCCTTCTAAGGTCCAACAGGGACACATTAGAACCCAGCTGGCGCCATTCTCGCAGTTTGCTAGCACGCACGTCGGCATCGCCTGTGAACGCATCAACATATGAGTTCAGTTCTCGGTAATCCATCACCGGCCTGACTTTTGCTTTGTTCTATTGAGCAACTGCCATTAATGGGATCAGACCCTTGGGGGGTCCAAGTTTTTTGTAGGGGTAGGGAAGCAACCAGCCATCCTCGATCCATCTGCGAAGTTCTTCTTCGTACGCGGGTCTCATGTGGGCACATGGTATTCCGTTATGCCATTTTGCAGTTTGGCCGGTTCTCGGTCTTCCGACCACTTCCATGAGGCAGTCCAGGCCCTCTTTTGCTCGTCAAATTCGACGCTGAAGTCTGGTTGGTCGATCTTTAGTGCAGCACACTGGGGCTTTCTCCTAAAAATGTACCGCCCCCGTCGCCGTTATGTAGACGCCACCAAGAGCTCTGATGGCATCATATCCTAGGAGCAGGTCAAAACTCAGGTGTTTTTCTGGTACCACCAGCGCCTCTAGGTTAGCGGAGATTCCATTTTTCGTCCGAATGTTTACGCTGCCCACCCCGCAACATGTGCGCGTCTCTCCACTAATGGTAGTCACTCGGACGTTCTTCTTTCTCCAAGTGTGGCAGAGATCTGCACATATGATAGTGCGGGAGCACCCGGAGTCGAGGAGTGCTGAGCGCAGTGTTTCGTTGACATATATCGAAACGATCGGCAGCGTCTCATTTAATTTCTGCGTGGGGAAGAGGTTGACGCTGACACCTTGTCCCCGGTTCCGTTTCCCGGACAGTCTTGAGCTATATGGCCGGCTTCCTTACACCGGTAGCAGCGAACGGCCTTTGGTTGCTGCCGGCAGTTCCGTGCAATATGGCCCTGTCCATTGCATTTGTAGCATATGATTCCGCCACGTGGACCGGGTCCCTGATACGGTTTCTTATCATTCGGCGTGGACCGGGCAGCAGCAATTACCGGTTCCCTCATCTCGGAATAATTCTTCATTACAGTCCTGGCCCGATTCACTAGGTCATTAAGGGGCAACGAATCCGCACTTGAGCTGGCTCGTAATAGTCGCTTAGCTTCTGTCGGGAGTCCTGCTAGGAATTTGCATGCTAAGGCCCGCTCGGGCAGTCCACCAAACAAGACCGTTAACTTGGTCAGTTCTGCCAAGTATACATCGACCGTTTTGCCCGGACGTAGGGTCCTTGCCTCAAGTTGCTCCCAAGCAGTGGCGGGGTTAATCGCAAACGCCTTGAACAGCGCCGCCTTAATTGTCTCGTAGTCCTGTTTGCCCTCATGGCTAAGCTGTTGATACACGGCAAAGGCGCCGCCGGACAAGCGCAGAGGGACAACACGTTCGAAGTTCTTTACGCCAGACAAAACACAATGTAACTCCAACTTTTCCACCCAGTCAAGTACCGGGGTTGATCCATCGAACTCCGGTATTAATTTGAGGTCAATTTTTTCCCCCATTTTGCCGAAATAGCTTAAAGCCGTTTCACAAGTAGTCAAGATGAGGACGGCGCCATTTTGGAATTTCTTTCATGTTTCGGCCATGCACGTACGCACACCGTAGGAGCGTTCCTAGGTAAGGCATGACGCGCAGACACGTGGGCGCTTCCTCCCTTCATTTTCTTCGACTCTACAATTATAAATAAAAATAAAAATACTAATAACGAACAAGATAAATGCAACTATAGATACCGCATACTTTGTCCACTTCAAAATAAATGTCTAACCAAAAGCCTAGTTTACCAGGCCACAATATTTGCGAAAGAAAACCCGAATAACAAGAAATATTACGTAGGTATGACTTCCTTAGATTTCAAAACTCGATATTATAACCACAAAAGTACATCCAATAATAAAAACTACCGTATGAAAACAACTACTGCGAACTAAAGGAAAGCGGACGTTCGCCGGTAGTCGAATGGAAACTATTAAGACAAGCAAACACATGTAGAGACCTAGACGATCCATGAAAAATTTGCTATCATATACTTTAAAGAACCCCAAAATCTATTAAACTGTAAGAGAGAAATAGCGAACAACTGTGTTCACAGGGTAAAAATTACTCTAGGATAGAGATACAAAATAATGATAAAATATAAAATAACAAAATAACTTTAAAACTAACCATAACAATAGAAAATGAACAAAAAAATAAAAAATAAAAAAGTAAACATGCATACACATAGACTACACACATACAGACACACAGACACATACACACACACACACATATATATATATATATATAAACTAGTATAAAACACATATAACTTAGATTTAAAATAGGTCAGGACACTAGATATCTACGCTAAATAGCACACACACACACACACAAAGGAACGGGTAAACCGGAGGCTAACTGGGCATTTGTCCTGCAAATGCCTGCTCATTGGCTGATTAAGAAGGGTGCGGTGAAACCTAGAAAGCTGATTAGCTAACTAAAATTTCAATAGAAGGTGCGTTTTATATACGCACCTTCTATTGAAAGAAGACAACCACAAAATTCTCACATAAGCCTGATGAATCCTAACTTGGATGAAACGCGGAATATTCTGTGTAGCTTAATCGCCATATATTTTTTATAACTTACTATATATATATATATTTGTATTAAAAAATGCCTCCCAAACTCCTCTGTCAGTTTTTGGTCTACAGACATGAAACTTAATATATTTGTTCGATTGGCTAGCTTTCATTTAAACATTCGTCACTTCCAGTTTGGCGATGGGGGAAACAGCAAAGACGTCACGTTTATTTTCACGTTCCTTTCCTCCTTCGCGGTACGCGTTCGAGCCTGCCTACCTGCTACCATTTTTTTTTTTTTTGCTCAACAGACACCTCCAAACACCTGGGAACGCCGGGAATCCAGGCTAGTCTATAATATAAATTTCACCTATATATTTAAATGTAAGTATGTTTGTATGTATGTCTGCCTAAAACATTTGACAGAGGTGTCAGATTTTCATTCGATCGGTATCGTTTTGAAGCTTGACCCCTCGGACCATAAATATCGAAAAATTGGCTAAAAACATTAATTCCTTCACCCTCAAATGAACACTTTCCTAAAGAGAGGAGGTAACTTTTTTGCCGACATTTTCGAAAGTCATCCCCTCTTTTCGATTGTCTATCATTTGTCACTTCCAGTTTGGCGATGGGAGCAACATCAAAGACGTCACGTTTTTTTCACGTTATTTTCCTCCTTCGTGCACGGGTTCGAGTTTGCCTGCCTACTAACACTTTTTTTTTTTTGCTCAACACACACCTCCAAACACCTGGGCAACGCCGGGCACCCAGGCTTGTATAATAAGGTACGTCCAAGGATGGAATACTGTTGCCACATCTGGGCAGGAGCTGCTAGAAAAGACTTGTCCTGCCTTGATAGAGTTCAAAATAGATTTCGTAGCCTCGTAGGAGATGTCCTTTTCTCTTCCTTGCAAACTCTATCTCACAGAAGAGATGTTGCGAGTTTGTCTCTGATGTATCGTTATTTTCATGGAAGGTGTTCAACTGAGCTTCAATCTATGGTCCCCCCTCGTCAAACTTTCACAAGAAACACTCGTCTAGCTGTAAACACTATCAATAATTCCCCCCACTCTTTATCTGTGCCTAAACCTAAACGTAGATTCCATGAACAAAGCTTCTTTCTTAGAACTGCACGCCTGTGGAATTGTCTTCCGTTTTCCTGCTTTCCGGCTGACTACAATATGGTTGTGTTTAAGTCTAACGTAAATAAGTTCTTGATGAGCCGTTCTATATAAGTTATCAAATTTATCAAATTTTCATTACTAATGATTACTATATTGTCCAATGTCTACTGTACACTCTTTAACCCTTATCCTTGAGTGGCCTCTTGGCCTTGATAAGTGGTGATGCCTATGTAAAAAAAAAGATAAATAAATACGAAATCTGCTATAAACAAAATATCATATTTAAGCGTATTTTACGACCGGGCATTGTGGGGCGGCTGCTAGTATAATATAAATATCCACAGACACTTGTTTCGTTGTACTTACTGCTAGGTCTAATGGGATTTTAAAACTCTGGCACATATATAAATATTTTTTCTGCAAAATATTAACTTAAGTTAGATAGGCCAACAAAAAAACGTTTTCTACAAAAATTCGTCAAGTAAAGAATCAAATTTGATAATATTCAGTTTTCAGAGGTGAGCCGAGTTGTTAACTCAGTATTAATTAAATTGAAAATGACGTTGATTCAATGGCATTAATTGAAATAATTTTCCATAATATATAGTTTTCATTTATACCAGTGTTTCACCACTTATCAAGAAAAAACACCACCCGAGGATAAGGGTCAGTGCGATTTTCAATTGGATGATGAAATAATACTATAAACGAATTCACTATAAATAATTCACAGGACGACATTACATATATTTGTGTAAATGGTTCTTGAAAACAACCATGTTGTAAGCTATAGGGAATTATTCTCACGGAAACGTGCCCCACGTGTGATGAATTCCTGGATAAAACTTCTGAGCTGAAGTTCAGTCCTAGAAGTTTATCAAAGAAGAGGGCTTCCTGAAGAAGAGTGCGATCTATTTCAATTAGGATCTGAGCATTAGTGGTAAAAGAGGAGAATCTTGGTTTTAGACGTTTTAACCGATTTGTTATATTGTTTTATGACGAGTAGTATTTATCAGATTTTTAGATCATTCGTAGACATTTATAGAGATAACACCACAATCTATGACGACACTTCAAAGACCAGCAATGACCAATATCTTTCTGATTCTTTCACTCTTGATCTTGAGAACGTGGTGCAGTGGGGAAAAAGGTGGTTGATTAATTTTAATGCATTAAAAACCAAGCTTCTCTTCTTTTATCATAATCGCTCTGATCCCCATTACGCCCCAATTGAAATGAATGGCTCTCATCATAGAGAAGCTCAATGCCTTGACAAGCTTCTGGAACTGGCCTTCATTCCTGATTTGAAATGGGACACATACATCAAATCCGTTGCCAAGATCGCCCGTAAAATAGTTGGATCACTCTACCGCTCCTGTATGTATATCACTGCCGATGCAATCTTTTATCTCTATAAGAGCCGGGTGCGCCCTAAAATGAAGTCTTTTCGGCACGCCCTATCCTGCCTTGATATAGTTCAAAACCGGCCTCGAAACCTAGCAGGTGATACCCCTTTCTCTTTCCTGCAACTTCTTTCCCATAGAAGAGACGTCACGAGCCTGTCTCCGCTCTGTCGCTATTTTCATGGGGATTGCTCGACGGAACTCCAATGTATTCCCCCACATTGCCAAACTTTCACAAAAACACCTAACTGCAACCATATATATGATTTTCTCCACTCTTTATCTGTGCCTAAATATAAACGCAGATTCTATAAACAAAGCTTCTTTCAAAGAACTGCCCACCTTCGGAACACTGTTCCGCTGACATGCTTCCCGGTTGAATATAACATGAAAGCCTTCAAGTCTAATGTAAGCAAGTTTCTATTAAGCTGTCCTTCTAACTAATCAAACTGTACCCAATTTACATCATAAGTTATTACTACAACACCAACCTTACATTTATTAATCCTCATTTTCGAGTGGCCTTCGGGCCTTAATAAGTAGTGGCCCCAAGTAAAAAAAAAATCATTATTACTGAAGGCTCTGTGTTAAACAACAATCCCAAATCAGAACCACAGCCAGAAAATATTAAACTGAATAAATAAACGCTTAATAAAACTACAAGCTTTTGAGTCAAACTTATAATAATAATTGTATCAACAATCAGAACTAATTTTTTTACTACATAATTTATAGAACGGACAACAAAATAATAAAAAATACAGATTATTGCTAATTAATTATGCTGAACGCTACAGACCATAACACACGAACACAAGTTTAATTGATTCTAATTTCAGATTAGAACTGAAACCTTCCTATAAAATAAGTCATGTTGACGGCTTGTCAGGGTTATTATCAAATTTATTGCCATCTCCAGTGGAAAAAATTAATGCAGCCTCCATTTTGAAATAGAAGATGGTGTCGATTGTTATACGGACATGAAATATTAGAGCGATGATAAAAAGCAGACGTATAACAAGACAAAAACATTAGTAATTTAAATAGTTCGAAATCATTTTTAAATTAACGAATAAATCATTATTACCATTATTATTATTATTATTATTATTATTATTATTATTATTATTATTATTATTATTATTATTATTATTATTATTATATTCTTTCAGTTTTTAAGAGTTCTTAAATTTCTCATTTTTTAAATATCGTTTTCAAAATGCATAAACTTTTAGAAATTTTTATGAATGTCTAATGAAACATTTGGACGATTTAGTGGCTAAAGTAAAAAAAAGATATATTGATTCTAAATAGGACAGACGTATCGAAAAAAAAATCAAGATATGAAAGTAAAAATCTTCATTTTATACAATTCTACTTTACTTCTCTACCAAATGCAACGTTGTTTTTTGAAAATTGGGTAATTACTGGTGTAATATTTAGTTTTCGTGCAAATGTACATTGAAACATTGAAAGACAAGAATAAAAGATTGTCTGTCGAGGTCAAAAGATTAGATATATCAAACGTGTAGACGGAAGTGATATGGGTTCAAATCATATGAGAATTAAAAACGCGAAATTTTCTAAATAAGTGAAAAGCGTTTTTTTTAGAAAACGTGTGAAAATCAATAATTAAAAAGAACCATATTTTTCACAAGTTATATGAGTGACCAATTTTAATTTCCTATATCATTTAAGAAATGTGATGAAAATTGCCGGCAAAAATACATTAACACACACCACGAATCCTTTCAACATTTAATAGAAAGAATGTATAATCTTAATAGAAAAATTGTAGTTTATTCAATCGAAAATTCAAAATGTTAATTTCCATAAGCATATTGTTTGCTTCTGAGGTCTCTGATAATAAAAATCGTGTTAATATATATATTTTAGATACCTTGATAATATAAATTCTTGATATATTGCTAATATATTTTTTGATATTTTGCTTAAATATTTTTTGATATTTTGATAATATATGTATTTTAATATCTGGATATATCATTATTGAAATCTATTTAATATATATGTTAATAACTACATTTTATTTCAGTATTTAATTTATATATTTTTTTATTGTTTAAATTAATAATATATTTTCTCGTCCATAAATGTTCTTATATCTGCCAAGTTGATCTTAAAGATAGCATAGATTCAACAATTACATTCTCTTTACACCCCCGCTTTCCTTTATCTCGCAATTCCTTAAAACGTTACTAGCCAAAGTTAATAAAAAGATAATGTTTTCAACGGTTAATTGAAAAATGTCATTTGAACGCTGAAGTTTTTGGAAACTAAAAGCTCTTTAACAGTTTGCATTTGAAGATGGGAACTTTTTCGATATAAGTTGTTGCGATATTAATTTTATTTTAATCTTTTTATTAGACTCAAATGTTAATAACTATATTTTATTTCATTATTGATTTTAATTTTTTTTATTGTTTTATTAAATAATAGATATTCTCGTCCATAAGTATTCTTAGCATATCTACCAAGTTGATCTTAAAGGTAGCATAAATAGATTAGGCAATTCTATTTATTTTCAGTTAGTGAGAGGGGAATCTACCACCATACTTTCCCTTTAACACGTCAATTGGACTTTTATTAAATACAATACTTAATAAAATAATAATTTTTTTAATGGACAATGCATTTTGGATGCGTTATCGGCAGCTCCCCTTATTCTCGCTTCTCTATATTTGTCCCTCAGTCCTCATTTTTCAATGAGTGATTTTTCTTACAAAGGGAGATTTTAGGTTGGTAGTATTTTGCGTTAACAGTCGCCAGAGATATCGGAAATTTTCTGTTTTTATGTCTACTCTTGTGGCCATATCACTAGTAAGGGTGCTGGAGGTAAACGTTTTATCTGGGCTGACGTTATCCGCCTGATAATCAGGGACCCGAACCTTGGCTTACCCTCTAAGGAGGCTGTCCTATCAGCAGGTGCAATATACTGGGGCTGCTGTATTGTCATTTGGTAAATGGATTCTGGACTATGCAGTAACTTCTGGTGGGGCCTCTCGATGCCATATTAGTGGCTAATTATTACGGCTTTACCTTATCATGTGCTACAAAAAATACATTTCTTCGTTTTTTTTCTCTCTTACTTTACCTCTCTGCTCTGCTCTAAGCAAGTCTCGACCTAATCCACAAATCCCAAAGCTCCATCATGAAAATTTTCCAGAAAAAAATGCACACTTAAACCCAGATCTCCAACTTCAAACGTGGACCCTCACTACTGTCTCCTTTTCCATCAGGTGTCTACGTTCTAACCTTCCAGAGGTTGAAACCCAATTACAGGAGACTAAACCAGACCTATTATTCCTAAGCGAAACTGGTATTGGATAGACTATTTCCCTAGATGTGTTCGTAATTAAAGGATACTCTAACTTAACTTCGAAATCTGACCCCCCAAATCGCCAGGGGCATGGAATATGTGTCTACATTAAAGATGGCTTTCCATGTGGTAGGGACATCTCCAAAGAAGATCCTAACTCACCCTATATGTGCTTCCGAGTTGCACTTGCTCAAACTACTGCGTTTATATTTGCTCTCTATCACCCCACACAACAGCGGAGTTACTATCTTTAAAAGCATATCTGAGAAAATTGACCTCGTCTTGTCTGCTTATCCTTCAGCTAACATTCACGTATGTGGAGACTTCAATGTTCACATTATTGAATGTTAACCCACTCAAAACAAGACCGATGATGAGAGGAGGTTCTGTCACGATTTCTACATTGCTTATCACCTCACTCAGATTGTTCATGAACCCACCCGTGTGGCCGACGCTGAGGGCCAGTATGCAAGTCTCCTAGACCTTTTCTCACAACTTGTCCTGAACCATATTCAGCTTCCGTTCTGTCTCCACTTGTATCTTCCAACCATTCTGTCGTATCAGTTAAGATAAAAATGAAACGTACCTCTCCATCGTACAGTGTATCGATACTCTATGGCTGACTGGGATAGCTTTCGTATATTCATATCAGATCCACCTCTGCGTTCTATGTTTTAAAAGGTATAGAATCAGACCTGACGGAATGGTTCATTGTTTCATTCCCCTGAAAAGTTCTGTTAAAAGCCTAACAGTCAGCCGTGGTTCTCTCCAGAATATGCTGCTGCCATTGCGCATAGACATCACCTTTTTTACATAGGAGTCACCACTTATCAAGGCCCAGAGGCCACTCGAGGATAAGGTTTTAGTGTGTACAGTAGTCAATGGGATAATATTGTAGTAATCGTTAGTAATTGACATTTGGTAAAGCCGCGTTCATGACTGCCTGTAAAAAGTAATAAAGAACGCGAGAGATTTGTATGCTCAGTCCGTCAAGTACAATAAAGCTGAATAGCGGCTTGGTTCCCAGCAGTTTTGGCAAATAGCAAACAGGATCCTGAACAGAAGCGTGTGCTCAATCCCAACCATCATCAATGGATTTGAGGTAATCTCGTCAGCATCAGACAAAGCCAAACTCTTTGCCAAGAACTTTGCAGTTATTCTACTCTTTGCGACTAAGGCCGCCAGCCCCTAACATTTCTCCCTGTATCAGAAAACAAGCTATGTGACATACAAATATCTGTACGTGATGTTGCCAAGCTAATCAAAAACCTTGATTCCAGTAAAGCAACTGGCCCTCACGGTATTCCAATTATAGTGCTAAAAAAACTTCAACCAGAACTAACACCCATACTTACAAAGCTGTTTAAGCGTTGTCTTGAGGAGAATTGCTTCCCCTCACACTGGAAAATCTTATCAGTTTGCCCTGTATTTAAGAATTCAGGTGATCGGGCATCTCCCTCTCAGTACAGGCCAATTAGTCTCCTGTGCGTCATGAGTAAGTTGCTGAATGATGAATTATGGTAAAAATGGTAAATAGAAAATAGGTATAAAACGATTTTTGAAAATCGATAAATTGTAACACAGCGTTCATACGAAATGACGTCACCGGTAAAGAAAAAAAGATAATAAAAATTAGAAAGATGCCGGTCATGAAGGAAACCTCGAGCACAGAACGAGATAACGTTCTAGATCACGTGAAGCGTGGAGAACGTTCGGGATTGCGTGGGTGACCCGGCGGCCATAACAATGAGGAAATAAACGTCGTTGTTACAAAAGAAATGCGAGGTGAAGTTATTTTCTATCAACAATCTATACGGACATATATATATATATATATATATATATATATATATATATATATATATATATATATATATACGGACATATATGGCATAAGGATTAAAGACGTTGGTCAGTTCTGCGTAACAAACTTTTTATATATATACATATACATATATATATATATATATATATATATATATATATATATATATATATATATATATATATATGCAGGGCAGAATTTCTCTAAACGGACTTTTCATTCCTTCTCTAATCCTTTTTGAACACACTAATCGCAGCACCCTTTGTGAATATTTGGATAGCATTGTATTTTACAACCATGCATATTGGACTTAGCTGAGTATTCCCTTTCATTTTATTTGTAAAATCTTATTTTTCTTTCAATTTTCTTTCTCAAATGTTTTCAATAAATTGAGCTAACCAACTAAAATAGATACTAATCCATGCTTATATTTTATAAACTTTTTCCTCTGAGGAGAAGAATCATTCTTTGAAACTCCATGGAATAAGAAACAGTTCACCTTTATTCCGCATTACTTGTTTTGAATAAAATATTGTAATTTTAATTCCACAATATCTTGACTTTTTCTACTCATATATATATATATATATATATATATATATATATATATATATATATATACTCATATATATATATACTCATATATATATATACTCATATATATACATATATATATATGTATGTATATATATATATATGTGTGTGTGTATGTGCATATTAATATATATAGTTGCTATTTCAATAATACATATTTGTTGATATCTTAATATGTTTTTAATATCATAATAATATGTATTTCTAAAATCATACGTATATTATATTGAGCTACGAAAACTTTTGTTTCTTTATATATACTTCAGAATAAAATGATCTAACAATCAACTGGTATGGGAACCTGTGATTATAAGTTTTACAAAATGTTACTGGCAGTAATATTCTATAAGTACTATCCCACCTAAATAAAAATTCCTCGATATACAAGATAGAATAAATAAATATATTTTAGTCATTCAATGAATTTAAAAAATTATGACGTGAAATAATTAAATTTATATATATATATATATATATATGTTGATTATATTTTTTTGATATCATGAAAAATATCTTTTTATATTTTCATTATGTTTTTGATATCTTATAATATATATTTTTTAATATCTTGATAATATATTTTTTAATATCTGAAGAATACATATATTTTCATATTTTGAAAAATATAGTATTTATATCTTGCTAATATATATTATTCATATCCTGATATTACATATAATTTTAACATTTTAGTGACATATGTGTTTGATATCTTTATAATAGATATTTGCTATTAAAAATCCGAGTATATATAAAATAACACCGTATTACCATCAAATAATTGGAATACTTGAATTACCAAATTAATTTTATCAAATAATGGTTAAATTTAGTATATATACTTTTAGTCTTTAAATAACCGGCATTTTTTCAGGATTGAATGAAGAACATTTAACATTTTTATACTTACTTGTCATATTTTATGATAAATTATTTAATGAATATAGAATAATGAAATAAATAAATAAATATAAAATAATAAAATAATATAAACAAATATAAAATAATATTTATTTATTTATTTATATATTTATTTGTGGAAAAAGTATAAATAAATTGATATTGAAATATTTTTCGGCAAATATACTGTATTTTACTCTTTGTGAGGGACACCCGACGTTTGCTTGGTAATGGTTTAAAAACTATACGGGTGCTGCTATGCGGGCAGTGAATTAAAAATGTTTTGACATTGTCCAAAGTACCTAAGCTCAATTTGTCTACACAAAGAGCATCGCTATAATATATATATATATATATATATATATATATATATATATATGTGTATATATATATATATATATATATATATATATATATATATAAAAAGATGCTATTTGTGTAGACAAATTGAGCTTAGGTACTTTGGACAATGTCAAAACATTGTTAATTCACTGCCCACATAGCAGCAGCCGTATAGCGCAAAGGTTAGAATCTCCGATTGTCGTTTGGGTGATTGGGTTCCGATCCTGACTTGAGGTAGTTGCCTGTCTAACCGCACTGATGAGCTGTGAAACAGCGAAACAGTACGGTATGTGGATAACTATATATATATATATATATATATATATATATATATATATATATATATATATATATATAAGTAAATTTTTGGTACAGCAAAATGGAAGGAGAAATTTCAGAGGAAACATAATTTAATTTAAATACCAAAAAACAAGAAATGGGCAGGTGAAATTATTAAAATTACCTTAAGGCCTTATCGTCTGACCCTCTAAGAGGAAACGTCAGAATGATAAATTAAAAACTAAGAAAACGAATGAGGGAAGAAGGGAATTTTGGTTTCAGTTGGAAGAACAGTGGGGAAAAAAAAATCTCACTGTTCAGGTGGTTTTAAATCAATGAATATCTCCAACTGGTGTTTCAGAATCTTTTGTCTACACAGGCTAGGTCGAGAGTTGTTAATAACTAACGCCTCAATAATATTGAGATGATAGTTCGACCTAGCACTGTATAGAACAGAAAACCACCCATCGGAATATTGATCGGCACACCTATTTATACTCAACAGGTGATTACCAATGGCGGACTCATGAGCTTGGGAGTGTCCGGATATTCTCGAAACCTGGTGTAGTCGAATATCCCGAGGGATATGTTGGGATATTCTCATTTCTAATCTTTGGGATGTTTTGCCAACGGAGTCAGCTCCACACTGACAAACGAATTTATAAACAACAGAGTTCAATCTTTGGGAGAGGTGCTAGTCTAGCGGCACTGATGAGTTGTGATAAAACGAAACAGGACTGTATGTCGATGACTACAAATATATATATATATATATATATATATATATATATATATATATATATATATATTTACTGAGGTGTCTCTGTTTATCAATAATAATTGAGCTTGTTTTTTTCTGAAATTGGATAACTTCGTGAACTATTTTGATTTATATAGCTTTAATCTATATTCACCCCCATATATATATATATATATATATATATATATATATATATATATATATATAGAGAGAGAGAGAGAGAGAGAGATAGGACTGTATGTCGATGACTACAAATATATATATATATATATATATATATATATATATATATATATATATATATATATATATATATATATATAAATATGGGGTGTCTCTTTCCAAAACACATGTGGAGTTGATGAGCAAACATGCAGATAATATATATGAACCTTCAATATTCAGGAGAATGTCACTTTTACAACTGAATTTTTTCTAAGTATTCTAACCGCTACGCTATTGATTGCCTTTGGATGTGTTTTCCTTTCGAATTTTAAATGAAGCGTGTGTTTGAGTAAGCAGCCTGGATTACCTATGCTTCCTTCCCCTATAAAAAGGAATGTTTTGTTATTAAAGCATAGAATAATATAATCTTCAATTTAATACCTCATTTATTATAAACTCTATTGAATACTAGCAAGGATACTCGACATTGTCCGGAATTTAATAAGGATCAACGTATTTTCCACAATTCCAATACTTTTATTGTCATGGAAATCAATGAAATCGCCTATTTTTTCAATCAAATCGATTGATTGCCTGCTCTAGTCAGGGATCTATTGCAATGCACAATGAGAAAGTATCCTATGACTCTCTGCAGTGACTTAGGTCCAAAATACATTGTAATCTAAATTGCACTGTAGAGAACTTACTGTTGATTTTATAAAATTATTTTATACAATGGCTTGAATAAAAGTTTAAAATACAAACCTCAAGTATTATGGTTCAATTGTGCTCTAAACAGAAACATTCATTTCATTTCGAGCGCTTCAATGTTTTGTCGAAGAAAATACTGTTGATTTTATATGCTGCGCCTTTCTGTTTATGCGACGATAAAACTTCTCAAATGCATTTGTGATATTAGGTTGTATAATGCTGTTAACATTATTCAAAATCTGACTGTTCTTTCTTTAACTCGATTTCTTCGATTATCGATTATCGATTACCGATTACCGATTATCAATTATCGATAATTATCGGATGCATTCCTATGCAAAACCTATCCAGGAACACTCCTAGATACATAAGGTACATTTATGTAAAATTTAAAAAATCGATCTAGTTGTTTCGGAATCTATAGAGAAAGAAGTTACACACACAAATATACACATAAACACTTTTATATATAAATATAAATATAAATATTGAATATTGATTTTCATTTTTCCATTTGGAAATCGATTTCAATTCGGATAGATCTGAACTATATCAATTTTCTCTTATATCATCAAGCAAACGCACGCACATAGTTAAGAAAAATATATAGAAATTAATCTACAAAGAAGCTTCTGCGTTTCATCCCTGTAAGGAATCGCCAGGCAAAATGATTTCCTAAATGATACATAAAATATGACATCTTATAAAAATTTATGTGGATACATGTAATAATAATAATAATAATAATAATAATAATAATAATAATAATAATAATAATAATAATAATCCGGGGTTCGTTTGATAACGTTTAACGTGAAAAGAGATTGAATTTATTCTCAGAGGTCTCTCCCTCAATCTTGGCTCCAAATCAGGATCTTCAAAGATCAAAGGTTTTCATAAGGATATTGGTTGTATGCAAAATAGCAGAGGTCTAAAAACCGCCGAATACATAAGAGATGTGTAGTTTTTTCAAATGTCCTTCCAGACAATTTGATACCACACCCAACCCTAACCTACTACCACCGGAATTACTAGTGTTTTAACCGATGCCTGCATCTTACCTTCAAGACGAACGGAGCATAATTGCAACATTTCTCGTTCTCCTTCTCAATCGTATTCTTGTCACAGGGCATAAAAGTCTATAGTTTGCCACCTCTTTAAGACCTTGTCAATGACTGCCAAATCCGGACGGTTATGTTTTAATTGCTTGGTTGTCATGACGTTTTGTTCCATCATACATGTACCACCATCACTTATTCTTACTTCATCAGGTACTTCCTCAAACTACTTTCTTGGAGACTTTATCCCGAACTTCCTACAAACCCGCCAATATATCTGAAGCCTCTGATACTCTGCGATACTCCATATGAACCAATCCGCTACACCCTGCTTCAAGGTGCGCAATTGACTCAGTAAACCTTCCACAAATACGACATTCTGCAGCGTCAAGCTCTGCTTGAATCACTTTCTTGAACAGTCGCGTTTCTAGGGCCCGCTCTTGTGCTTCATAAACAAAGGCTTCAGTGTTTTTAGTCAGATACACAGTTCTAACCCATTTCCATGATATTTCATCCTCCACAACTGCTACATATTGAAAGAACTTTCTGTGATCTTATTTCCAGCAAATTCCTCTGTCCAGTCTCTATCCACTCACTTTATACACTCTTTCAAACGCTTCAATTTCATTAGCTACAAACTTGAGCATCTACTCCTCACCTAACCACATACTCTTTCAACGAAGTCTCTTCAGCTCTAACACAATCTTTCAGACGTATCAATCATCTCCCACCGTCTTTCTTCTAATTCAACCTAGCTACGATACTTCTAATGTGGAATATACCAAACATTGTCAAAATGTTTTGTCTTGATGTCTATTGCATGCAATTCCTTGTCAGACTATTCTAAAATTCCTACACTTTATCTCAAAACACTGCCATCCCATACATTCACCGGCTTGATCAGATATATTTCGTACAACTTTGATCTCGCAATTAACTTCGCCCTTCAAAGATACTCCTTTTTGGCGTTCTTTTTCATCTCCCTTTTCATGATGCCTACACTCTCCATCACCCCCAAATATTTATACATTGATTCTTGTATTTCATTCATAACCGCTCCATTTAACAACACAATTCCATCCAAATGCACCTTTACTCTTCTTTTCATCACGAACACTGCACACTTACTAATCCCAAATTCCATCCCGATAGTTTCAGAGTATGTCCCGATGAGCTCCACCAATGTCTCCACTTCCGTTTTATTTCTACCAAATACCTTTAAATCACCCATAAACAGCAAGTGGTTGAGTCACCGGCCACCCAAAGCCATACACCAGCTTCTCTCTCTTCCAAAGAATGCTCAGTGCAACATCACTATTACAAAAAGAAGAGGAGATAATGAATCTCCTTGAAATATGCATCATCTGATGCCAAACTCCTCAAGCATCTCATTGTCAGAACAGTTTTCCATTGAATCCTATTGTTTTCCAGAAGCCTTGCAATATTTCTAGCAACCTTTATCGTCGACAGTATTTCCCGGATCAATGAGTGAGATCCGAATCGGCAGCTAGTCTGTTTACTAGAGAGAACACTATTGTTCAAAAGATGGCCATAAACCTATCCGCAGAAGATTCCAGTCAACAGCTTTCACATTATTTGTAGACATGAGATCGGTCTGTAATTTCGGCTCGCAAATGTTCTCGCAAACTCCTTCCAAATCAATTCTGTCCTTCCTCTAACAAGCTAACTAGGAACGCCCTGTTGAGTCAAACACTTCTTGTAGAGCAACAGCTATTGGAGAATGAAGACATGTGAACTGCTTGAACCAGAATTCTCGCACTCTACCTGAACCAGGTGCCATCCAGTTTGTCATCTTTCGAATGCCAGCCGTCAAGGGTTATCACAACGTTCTTCATCTGCTGCATCCCTGAGAACCTTGTTTTGTCATCTCCCAGCCAAATAGCTTTATAATTGTGTCGTTTTTAAAGAGACCAAATCCTACCCCAGAATTCCGAGATTTGAAGTACTGCTACTTCCAGCCTCTTTTCTACTATTTAGTTCATTATACAGTTGAGACTGGTTGTTTCGGAACAGGTTGTTCTACCGAAAAGCAACAACCTCACCAACAAAGTTTCTCATTTTCATACCACCAACATGGGCCTTCTTTTTCAACATTGCTAGAACTGCTATCGCTTCCCTATTCGTCAAACCATACCTCCTTTCAAGCTTGCTCTTGGCTTTCTATCCTAGTTTAACTCACTTTCTTATCTCTTCAATCCTACCAATGTGCTTCTTCTACCGTTTAATACTTTCCTCTAACCGCCTTTGCCAATATGACCTTCTGTTTTACTCCCTTTTTCTCTTTCTGCATCAAGCCAAAACCATCTGCAACAACGTACAACGTCGCATACAAACGCCCGTTAAGTTCGTAATAGATATGGTCTCTCTAACGATGTTGTGAATTACACTTTGGACTACCTTCATCTCCTCTTTCACCGTCTGCCTATCAATACTTTTCATGTTTGGGATATCTATACTCTTTCAACCAACGAAAACCTCTCTTAACTTCGGAAGCAAAGTCAAATCTTGAACTTTATTAACTTCATTACCATTTCTCCATGTATCTGATCTTTCGACTGGCATTACTGTTTCGAGATCATGAACCCCATCTACTTCAAAGCCTTCAAACACCTCGTCGTCACTTCCTCGAATCATAGCATTCAGTTTCTCCTCAATCGACCGAATCACACCATCACCTATATTCCCCGTCCTGCACTCCTACACCATAACTACTCTCATCAGAGTTATTTTTGTAACAATGCGCGGACGCGCGTATGGCGGCTATATGAAAATACCGAGCCGTGTGCGAAATGATGTCACGGTAAAGAAAAAAAGAAAAAGACCATAAAAAGGAGAGAAAGTACGTTAGAGAAGACGATCTTGTTAAAGAGTGACGTCACAGCCGTAACGAGAAGTTACGCGTGGTGGGAGAATGACGAATAAAGGTCTTTCCTTAAACCTGAAATAGGAGTTGAAGTTCTTTCCTCTTTCCTATTCTTTGTCTTCTTTGCGACTGAGTCTACAACGTGTAGGTCCCCGGTGTTTAGATGTTAACGCGTGTGTAAACGTGACATTTTCTTCACTTTTACTTTCCCTATTCATTTCATCTTTAACCATGCCTGCACGTTCCCCAAATTGTATTTTTCTTAATTAGTTTCTTATAAAAATATTTACCTTTTTGTAAAGATAATTCTACAAAAAATCTCTGCTATTATATAAAAGTCACTTTGTGTGTGAGTTCATTCCTCATTGGTTCCGAAACGGCTGAGCTTATCTTTTGCAAATTTCACACAAAGTTTATTTATATATCTGGCAATGTTCTTAGATATCGTTTTGTACAGAAATTCATCCGATAAGTATCGAAAATCGAAAAAATCCGATCTTAAAAATAGCTTTTCTCTCTTATAGATAGAAAATAATAATTTTACAGGGGAATATTCTACGTTACATTGGCCAAGGGAGATAATATAGTCTTAGCAAATCATTTCTTCTTAAAAAACAGATTTATTATAATCTGGAAATATAGCTTGGTGTTAAAGCAATCGACTAGAGATCGGATAATCCCCTGTTCAAGCCTGGATGTACCGCACCATTTTATTTTTTATAAATTAGTTCAATTTACGAGAAAAGAAGAGGTACCATTTAAAATCGCCGCAAATCATTTCTTCGTTTGCATATTTTAAAACTAAACATTAATCAGAAGTGACTTTTCCAGGTCATTCATTTCCAAGCCAAATATCAGCTGACGTTATATTTTAAACAAACACAGACGGAATTTGATGAAGGACATTATCATTATAGTTTTTTAATTTTAATTTTTTTTTTTTTGGAATTAGTCCACCGGGCAAATTATTCCCCGTAATTTATAATCATCAATAAAAGAATGATTCTATAATTATATGTGCATAAATTAAAATATCATGCTTAAACGTATTATACGACTGAGCAACGCCGGGTTGCTAGCTAGGATATATATATAAAATATTTAGTATGGAGACACATATTGTTTTTTGTTTTAATATTTTCGATAAACTGATTGAAATTCAAATGTTTACAAAATAAGATAAAATTACACTTTGTAAAAGTTTTATAATGTTTTAAAAAATTTGACCAAGTTTCTCTATTCCAAATTCACGTCAACCTCGCAGCACAAATCGATTCAGGCTTCACAACAACCATTAACAACATCGAACGTCTTTTTTCTCTCTCCGCGAGCAGCTGACCCCTTGGGTTAATACCATCAACAAAATAGACAGGAAAACGCTAAGACTTCTTCTATGAATAAGTAGTCTTAACAATGAAAGGCTTCTAAAAAATTATTTTAATCATTTTACAAAAGATTATATAACATTATTCGTTTTTCTAAGCTTTCAAATTAAACCTGCGAAATAATGTCTTCAAAGATTTGACCAATTTTCGTTATTTGTTCTGTTTTTTAATCTTTGGCGTAGCTCCTCCCACTTTGAATATCTGCATCAATTTTTGGTGAAAGCTGATTAGATTGTGGCTAAGACAAGTGGCAAAAATCTGTGTTCTTGTCACTGCGAATTGTCGCCGAAGTTGACAGCGATGAAATTGTCTGATAACATCGTCCGATTTTACCCTCAACTGCATTTCTCATCAGTCTGATACAAAACCGATATGAATAGACGATGGCTGATCGTCTGATTAGTATCTTCTGCTTCTTGGCTTGTCATTGCCACTGCGATATGGAGAGAGAAATTTAAAGATGTGTCTCACCCAAGGATTAATAACGTGACTTATTTTACGACCTTTCAGCCCCATTCTCTCATTCTTTCTTTCTTTCTTTCTTTCTTTCTTTCGCTTGCTCGCGCGCTGGCTCGCTCTAAATCAGCCTTATTCAACGAGTCCCTTGGACGAGTAAATTTTTGCAAAAAAGTTTTAAGGGCTCCGCAATAACAAATAAGATAAACTAATATATTTTTGACTTTATATTAAATTTCATATACACAATATTTCCAAACATGCACACTATATTATTGGTTTCGTTGTTTTGTTTTTGGCACATCAACCCTTTTAGAGTTATTTCATTTTGGAAAAAAAATTTATGCTACAAATTATTCATAATTTGTAATAATGAGTATGCACAAAGAAAAATATTATGATTTATACATTTCTTTAAACAAATTAATATGGCTTTATGCAACCGGATTTCCGTGGAAGTCTAAGGTATCGAAAACTGTCCTTAAGAGTTCCACAGAAACAAATGAGATAAACTAATATTTAATTTCCTATTGCAAAACCTGTGTGACATAAGTGGCGGACAACGCCGGAAAATTTCGGAGTCGAGCAAAACCAGTTGTAAAACGGATTTCTGGCGATTAAGTCACCCTTACATTCGGATCGGAAAATCGAAACTATGAACAATGAGAGTAATATTTAACTCTGAATTGGAATTGTTTAAAGTATTTCAAATCAAATCGAAAGTGAAAATAAGAGAACAAATTAAATTCCGATCAAGGACGATGTAAATATAAATGCATATTTTATCAAGTCAAAATAAAAACAAAGAGAGAGAGAGAGAGAGAGAGAGAGAGGTGAGAGAGAAAAGAGAGCGAAGCCAAAGACACACTTCTGCCGTCGTCCGATCGACCACAACAAACCACTCTCCATACTAATTCGTTTGTCAGATTATCATCTGTAAAATAAATAAAACTTTGTTGATTTAACAAGTTGTTGTTTGATTAAAAAAGACACGGTCATCAGAGTGTATATACTTTGGTACGCATTTCATAATAGTGTGTCTATGAAATATATAGACGAAATATAACACACGCACCATATATTCTTAGTTATTGTAATGCTGTAATATAGACATCATCATAGTTAATCTATTATGTTATTAAATATATAACAATCATTAACACAGCGTCATCCATCTTTTGTAGTAGTAATATATATATATATATATATATATATATATATATATTATAATTAATGCCATGCTTATAAACAAATCAAATATTTATTTAAAAACAAATCCTGTATTGTACTAATTTCTTAAACTACAGATTTTATTCATATATAGACAACACGGAGGAAAAAGAATCCACTTATTCACTTCATGCGACCACGTGACTTCCTTCTGAGGGGTTGAATATCTCACCGCTGAGAAAAACATATAAACTTCACTTTTCTAGTGATTACATGAAACAAGAAATGATGATGAAAAAGAAAAAAGTACGAACGGAATCTTACCCCGAAGAAGGTGTTATATCACCGAAAATTTGATTATAAACAAATAAATGTTTATTAAAGAAAACCTACGTTGTACTTATTGTATACTTTTATTTAAGTGACTCAATGTGATTTCATGTATTAGGGCATCCTTTTTAAACCAGAGTTAT
Organism: Euprymna scolopes; assembly: GCF_053919585.1. Taxonomy (NCBI): domain Eukaryota; kingdom Metazoa; phylum Mollusca; class Cephalopoda; order Sepiida; family Sepiolidae; genus Euprymna; species Euprymna scolopes. Next base: position 25,198,526 of record NC_136497.1, read on the forward strand.
GTGGAACTCCAAACCATCAGAAAATGTTGTCAAGGGTTCCGCAATAACAATCCAGATAAGTTAATGCAGTTTTTCATATCTAATTAATATCGAATACGTATTGTTACACATACTAAATTTTTGATTGTTTTAATACTGTAATTTAGGCATCATCATAGCTAACTTTGATGATAATAACTGGCAGAATCCGTGGAAATTCCACAGAATGAGGAATATATTTAATCAACAAATATGTTTTTATAAATCTGATATATTTTTGAATAGCGCAAAGGGCAGAAAACCCAATAAAATACAGCAAATATGAATTTATAAACATTTCTACGAAAATATTGTTAATTGTATTTCAAATACAGAACCGGTCTAAATGAGATAAATTATTAATTACTAATAAATATTAAGAAAGAAATATTGTGATACATAGTTCAATAAAAATAATACAATCACATGGTAAAATACAATTTTAATTTAATCTTTTCTTTTTTCCTGTGAAGAATGACTACACATCGAAAGTACTATGAGCTTCTTTTCTCAGACCATTACAAAGATGACCATATATTATTATTATTATTATTATTATTATTATTATTATTATTATTATTATTATTATTATTATATTCGAAAACAAGACTACATCAAAGGAATGTCACTCTAATATTCTTGTTCAGTGCTGATTGATTGGCACTTTTTAAAGTCAAATTTCGCAAATTTGGCATTTTTTTTAAGCGTTTGGTCTTCAAAAACTGTATTTGTTTTTTTTTCAAGGCGTAACGTACGGACTAAGGAAGTAACAAATAGAATAGTGTAGAGATTAATATAACAATATATACAGCAAAATCACGTTGACAATATACGACATAATCACGTTGACATACCGGTTCTCGCCAGATCACCGAGGTTAAGCAATGTTGAGCCTGATAAATACCAGATGGGTGACCATTTGGGAATTCTAGGCGCTGTATGTGCTCTCCGCTCATCTCGATATTGTTTCCAATCGTCCTGTACCTCAACTTGCCACTTGTATGCAACAATATTGACTTAGGAGAGGCGTGGTTGGAGACTGCGCTACACTTGCCACACAAATTTCGCGCGCATACAACCTTACAGTGGGTATTCATGATCTATCAAGACTGAAGAAAGCCACTAATATAACAATCATATGAAACCACCTTGACTGATTAATACTCGTTCAGCAGACGAGAATTGTATTCTGGAGAGAAAACATTCCGAAAATTCTGATGATTAATTTATGTATATAAAACTTAATTATAACGTAAATTAAGTAACACTTATCAACAAGCTGCTTATATCATGTTTGAATTCGACGTTTATGTAAATATGGTTTTACTAAAGGGTTCCTTAAGACATAATTTATTTCAAGACCGTGCCCCCTTGTTTTCCTTGTTTTATTAAGAGATATTAGTTTTATCATTTAATGCTTTTCCAGCGTTTAAAATTTCCATACGATTTTAAATAAATACATTTTTTAAAAAGTGATATTCGTTTAGACAGAAAAAATTAAATTACTATATTATAAACAAATAAGAGATATATCCGTTTTATATATTTAAAAAACATTTAGCTTATAATTTAATAATTTTTACGCAAGAAAAATGAGCCATTTTTGTTTATAATATTGACCCTGGCTATGACATTCGTAAAAAGTAGACGCATAGCCTGTTCATCAAATCTTCTTTATCTGTTGAGGTCACAGATTGTGATCTTAGCAGAAAAAAACGACTTGAATAAAACGTTATGGAAATAACACCCAAGATGAGAGCAGTAGTCTGAATAATCCAAAATACACAAATTACTAATCCCCATCTAAAAAATTTAGAAACAAAATACCAGGTTGATATTATTGGAATTAAATCAATATAATCAGCATTATTTGATTTTGCAGTTTTTATTTTAATAATTTTTGCAAGGAAAATTGTTTTTGGTTGTTTAAAATAATAAATGAACTTTATTCTTTAAAATTTATGAAACCACTTAATGTTTATTTATTTACAACGCAGACACAACAACACACAACTATTCATTTTAAATTTGGTATTTATTTTTCTAAAGTACAAATCGAATCGTGTTTCTTTCTTTTCTGTTTTCAAATGCGATTTTTAAAGTTAGAAACTTAAAAAAATGCTTAAATAGAAAGACTCTTTTATTATCAACAGTCTTACTGTTCGACATACCACAACCATGACGTCACTTGTACAGTGAACAGGCCATAGTTAACTTTTTACGAAGGTCACATTCTGACAACCATATATTTTATTTCCAAAGGGATGTTATTATTAAAAGTATTGTGTGATACTTAAATTCAAGATATACGATGCACAGACGAAGGCTTCCCAATCGTCGATCACAAAGGTAGCGTATGCAAATGAAGTGAAATCAATAATAAAAAATTCTTTAGAAAATAAATAAATAGATGACATTATCCTACATTGTCTATTAAAAGAAACAAATATGAAATCCCTTCTCTACTACGTAGCACCATCCACGCATGTTTAAGCGCGTTTATCTTTATTTCAATAAGATAATGTGTGGATGAAAAAAAAAAAACAAAGAGAGAGAGAGGTAGAGAGATAGAGAGAGAGAGAAAAGAGAGCGAAGCCAGAGATACACTTCTCCCGTCGTCCGATCGACCACAACAAACCACTCTCCATACTAATTCGTTTGTCAGATTATCATCTGTAAAATAAATAAAACTTTGTTGATTTAACAAGTTGTTGTTTGATTAAAAAAGACACGGTCATCAGAGTGTATATACTTTGGTACGCATTTCGTAATAGTGTGTCTATGAGATATATAGACGAAATATAACACACGCACCATATATTCTTAGTTATTGTAATGCTGTAATATAGACATCATCATAGTTAATCTATTATGTTATTAAATATTTAACAATCATTAAAACAGCGTAATCCATCTTTTGTAGTAATATATATATATATATATATATATATATATATATATATATATATATATATATATATACTATAATTAATACCATGCTTATAAACAAATAAAATATGTATTTAAAAACAAATCCTGTATTGTACTAATTTCTTAAACTACAGATTTTATTCATATGTGGATGAAATATGATACGGTTTAAACAAATTGGGATATCACGGTGATCCACTGGTAAACGACACGGACAAGTTCGAATCCAGTTCGTCCCACAAAAATCACTTTCTCTTAAAATGTTGGCAACCTTCACGTTGTTCCTCCCGTAAGTACCCACTTTTTTTGCTAGAAAAGGTGTTGACTAGAAAAATATCAGGAAAACCAATGCAAAAAATAGAATTTTGGATAAATACGATGATGAAAATACTGAGGATGAGGAATAAATGTCACTTTTATATGTTTAATGGTGATTTCATTAAATAATTGTTTAATGGTAATTTAATTAAAAATTGTTTAATATTGATTTCATGAAAACATTGTTTAATGGTGGTTTCATAAAATTGCTTAATAGTGATTTCATTAAAAAGTAGTTTAATGGTGATTTCACTGTACAATTGTTTTAATATTGTTTTCATTAAAAATTGTTGATTAGTGATTTCTATAAAATATTGTTTAATAGTGATTTTATTAAGAATTGTTCATTAGTCATAGTGATTTCATAAAACAATTTAATAGTGATTTTTCACTAAAAATTGTTTAATGGTGATTTAATCTAAAAATTGGTTAATAGTGATTTCGTTAAAATTGTTTAATATGAATTTAATTAAGAAATATCTAATAGTGATTTAAATAAAAATTGTTTAATAATGATCTCATTAAATAAAATGTTTAACAATCATTTCATTATAAAATTGTGTAATGATGATTTCATGATAAAATTGTTTAATAGTGATTTCATTAACAATTATTTAATGGTGATTTCTTTAAAAAATGTGTTAAATAGTAATTTAATTAACAATTGTTTTATGGTGATTTCTTTAAAATATTGTTTAATAGTGATTTCATTAAAAATTGTTTAATAGTGATTTCTTTAAAGAATTGTTTAACAGTGATTTCATTAAAAATTTTTTAATAGTGATTTCATTAAAAAATTGTTTAATGGTAGTTTAATTTAAAAACATTTAATATTGATTTCATTAAAAAACTGTTTAATAGTGATTTCATTTAAAAATTGTTTAATGGTGATATAATTAAAAATTGTTTCCTGGTGATTTCATTAAAATTGTTTAATAGTAATTCCATATAAATATTATTTAATGGTAGTTTAATTAAAAATTGTTTAATAGTTGTTCATTAAAATTGTTCAATAGTGATTTAATTAAAAATTGTTTTATGGTGAGATAATTAAAAAAAGTTTAATGGTGATTTGATGAAAAATGTTCGATAGTGATTTAATGAAGCCTTTTTTCCATTAAAAATTGTTTAATGGTGATTTCATTAAAATGTTTAATAGTGATTTCATATAAGAATTGTTTAATGGTGATTTTATTTAAAAAATTGTTTGATAGTGATTTCATCAAAAATTGTTTTATGGTGATTTAATTAAAAATTGTTTAATAGTGATTTCATTAAAAATGTTTACTCGTTATTCAAATAAAATTGTTTAATTATTTTTTAATTAAAAATTATTTTATAGCGATTTTATTAAAATATTGTTTAATGGTAATTTCATTATAAAATTGTTTAATGCGGGTTTAATTGAAAATTGTTTAATAGTGATTTCATAAAAAGTTTTTGAATAGGGATGGCATTAGAAATTATTTAATGCTGATCCCAATAAAATTATTTAATAGTGATTTCTTTCAAAAATAGTTTAATGGTGATTTAATTAGAAAAATTTTTAATTGGGATTTTATTAAAAATTGTTTAATAGGGATTTTATTAAAAATTGTTTTATGATAATCTCATTAAAAATTGTTTAAATGTAATTTATTATAAACATTTTTTAATGGTGATTTTATCATAAAATTGCTTAATGGTGATTTTATAAAGAAATTGTTTAATAGTGATTTCATAAAAATAGTTTAATGGTGATTTAATTAAGAAAATTCTTTAATAGTGACTTCATTAAAAAAATTTAATAGTGATTTCACTAAATATTATTAAATTGGTGACTTAATCTATAACATTTTTAATAGTGATTTAGTTAAAAAATTAAATAGTAATTTAATTAACAAATCTTTCATAGTGATTTAAATAAAAATTGTTTTATAGCGATTCAATTAAAATGTTTAACAATCATTTCATTATAATATTTTTAATGATGATTTCATTATAAAATTGTTTAATAGTGAATTTTATTAACAATTGTTTAATAGTGATTTCTTTAAAAATCAATTAATATTGATTTCATTAAATATTTTTTAATGTTGATTTCTTTAAAAATTGTTTAATAGTGATTTTGTTAAAAATGTTTAATAGTGATTTCATTTCCAAATTGTTTAATTGTGATTTGATTTATAAATTCTTTAATGGTGATATAATTACAAATTGTTTATTGGTCGTTTCATTAAAATTGTTTAATAGTGATTTCATTTAAAATTGTTTACTGGTGATACAATTAAACAAGTATTTGATGGTGATCTCATTAAAAATTTGTTTAATACTGATTTCATTTAAGATTATTTAATGGTGATATAATTAAAAATTGTTTATTGGTCGTTTCATTAAAAATTTGTTTAATACTGATTTCATTTAAAATTGTTTACTGGTGATATAATTGAAAAAATATTTTCTGGTGATTTCATGAAAAATGTTTAATAGTGATTTCATTAAAAAATTGTTTAGTGCTGATTTTATTAACAAATCTGTTTGATAGTGATTTCATTAAAAGCTGTTTTATGGTGATTTACTTAAGAAATTGTGTAATAGTAATTTTATTAAAACTGTTTAATAGTTATTTAATTAAAAATTGTTTTATAGTGATTTCATTAAACATTGTATAATGGTAATTTCATTACAAAATTGTTTAAATGTGATTTCATTATAGAATTGTTTAATGGTGATTTAATTGAAAATTGTTTAATAGTGATTTCACAAAAAGTGTTTTTTAAATAGTAATGGCATTAAAAAATTGTTTAATGGTTATCCCAATAAAAATTATTTAATAGTGACTTCTTTTAATAATTTAATAGTGATTTAATTAAAAATATTGCTTAATAGTGATTTCATTAAAACATTTTTAATAGTGATTTAGTTAAAAAAATGTTTAATAGTGACTTCATTAACATTTTGGAATGATAATCTCATTAAAAATCGTTTAAATGTGATTTCATTTTAAAAACTATTTAATGGTGATTTAAAAATTAAAAAAAAAATACTTTTCTTCTCATCAGAGCGTAGGAATTTGCAAAATGCGGGATCGGTTGTTATCAAGTAAGATCTTTGCTTCATCAAATACTTTTGCATGCAAAATCCGATCCCGCATTTTGCTAATTCCTACCCTCTGATGAGAAGGAAAGTATTTCTTCGAAACTCTGCGGATTAAGAACTATCCACTTATCTAGTGTTTCCTTTTCAGATTAAATATGTTTTAACTCTTTTTCCAAGTGTTTTTTAACATGTTTTATTAACTGTTTGCTCGTGTATATATATATATATATATATATATATATATATATATATATATATATATATATATATATGAAAAATGTATATATATATGCCGTAAACAAGAACAGTTATTTCCAACCCGACCAAAGTTTATGTTTCTCGTCCTATATAGTACCTATTTAGAATGCCTTCCCGCCAGGGCCGTTTTTTAACGCGGAGAAAAAGAACAAAAATAACAATTGTTTCAGTCGTGAAGGATTTCTCCTCCACTGACATAGAACAAGAAATTGAAGTGTAGCATTTTTTGTTTGCTTGATATCATTCTAAACGTTGTAGGGAAAACCTGTGTAATAACCACCGGAGTTAATGATTTTCTTATTTTAAAACTAGCCTGGGTGTCCGGCGTTAGGGCTAGGGTAATTGGAGGTTGTGTTGAGAAAAAAAAATGGTAGTAGGTAGGCATGCTCGAACCCGTACCGCGAAGGATGAAACGAACGTGAAAAAAAGTGACATCTTTGACATCTAGACAATCGAAAAGAGGGCGATGACTTTCGCAAATATCGGCGAAAAAAAAAAAAAAAAAAAAAACGACCTCTCCCTGTAGAAAAGTGCCCACTTGAAGGTGAATGAATTAATGTTTTTGGTCAATCTTTCGATAATTGTTGTCCGAAAGGGTCTACTACAGAATGGTACAGATCTCGTGAAAGTTCGTCGCCACTGTCGAAAGTTTTAGGCAGACATACATACATGCATGCATGCATACATTTAAACAGGCAAGTGAGATTTATATTATAGAATAATTTAGAAAAATATTTAATAAATAGAAAATATCACAAGAAAATAATTCTCACTTACAAAATATTTATTGAATTCAGCAAAAAAAAAAGAATATTTTTTACATATTTTATTCATAACTAAATGCAAAAAAAAAAAATCGCACGCGTGAACAAAAGTTAGAAAATAATAAAATCTGATTCATTTTTATATTCACAGATCTCCATTTCTTTTTACTTAAGTTTATCATTTAAGAGCAATTATTATGTGCTTTGTAAATATTTCCATGCAAAATCATTTTATCAATCGTTGTGCGTTTTTGAATTTCCAGACTGCCATCAATAGTTTACAAATTTACATTTTAAATGCGATTTTTACTATCTGTCAAAAACCAGAACAGATGTTTTTGATAGGAAATTAATGTTTGCTTCATTAAATGCCTTTAATTAAAAATGATAAAGGAAAAATAACGTAATTGTATTTCTTTTATATGGCAATTATTTGAAGTTTTAAATTCTAATGTTTTACATCTCTATCCCTCTTCCCCTCCTTCTTTCTATCGCATATATATATATATATATATATATATATATATATATATATATATATATATATATATATGACAGAGGGAGTTCGTCAGATTATTAAACTTATTTGGGGATATATTATAACTCTCCCCTTGCCCCACTTTTTATATATTTTATATTATTGTATATATTTTATGTTATTGTATATATTTTATTCGTATTTCCACCTGTTTTCCCACCTCTCCCTCTGTAAAATTTACACGTATACTCCATAAATCTGTTCTTGCGAGTTATTTCATTTATTTGTCTATTTTATGACCAACGATTAACTCCTGATGAGTCTGTTGATGGAAGGGGCCCCTCGCTATTTTTGCCGGCCATTTTGTTTACACACACACACACACGCACGCACTCCCCCCACACACATATATCAGGTGTACGCGCGCGTATGTATGTATGTATGTATGTATCAGGTGCACAAGAAAGTTCTAGCAGTTTTAAACTTTAAAATTCAAATGAACAAAATTTTTTTAATCGAAATAAGCACCACCAGGCACAACACACATTTGCCAACGCAAAACAAGTGTAACAATCTTGCGTTCTCGTGGCGATGAAGGTTTTTGAAGTATTTCTCACGCAGACAGTTGTCGAAATGTTTGTACCTACTAGTACTTGTAGCGGCATTAACCCGTGATGGATTGAGCCGGATCCAATCGTGTTAACCGCATCTTGCGTCAAAGTCATCCACCATCGTCGGTCGGCAGCAGAGTCGATGGCATGATCCAGCCATTCACGGTTCCAGCGACGGACACCAAAAAAACGCGAGGACCAGACACGATTTCTATACCAGTTTTGACCGTTGCGAGTCAAGTATAAAGTTGACCACCTAGGCGTTTCTTACAGCCAGTGGGTGCATTGGGCGCCACCAATTAACAGACGAACTCATCCGGCCGGAGCAGCACGGGATCGAACCACAGGAGTCTTCTTTTCAGTAGAGTTTCCTCCAGATCAAAGATGTTACATGTAGCGCGTATGGTCGAGTTAGGGATCTGGTCGGAGAGGCGAACGCGCAGGATATATCGTAGGCAGTAGTGATCGAAGACTTCAAGTTTATGAAGATCCTTTTAGTGCAGTGGCCAGGTCTCACATCCATTGAGAAAAATTGTTCTGACCATGGCCTCATAGATCCCCAGCTTCGTGGAACGTTTCATCTCCTGGCGAGACCACATTCGTTTTTGAAGTCAGACGAAGGCTGCTCTTACCAGGTTGATACGGGTAATGATTTCGTCTTTAGATTGACCGGTGCCAGTAAAAATGATGCCAAGGTATTTGAAGCTTTCAACCTCTTCTTCAGCTTCACCATCGAGGGTTGTAGCCACTCGGTCATGCGGTGGGAAGTTACCAGAAAGAATTTTCGTCTTAGAAACGTTGATTCTTATTTCAACCAATTTGGCTACTGACCTCATCGCAACGTCGTCGGCAAAGTCGAGATCGGCGATGAAACAATCGTGACCTACTCTGACACCAGCGAAGCCAGCCAAGCTCTTCTCTATGATCCATCCAATGATGTAGTTGAACAGGGTAGGGGGGACGCTTCTTTGGATGACGAAGGAATCGGATTCTTCTCCGAAGCACTTCACTCTAGTTCGGGTGTGCGCGTAATACGCCTCAATGAGGTTGAGAAGCTTGGCCAGGAACCTAGCGTAGTGCATTATGTCCCAGAGACTTCTGCGATACACTGAGTCGAAAACTGCGGTGAAATCAATGAAGCGGATGGCGGTAGGTTGTTGATAAGTCAAGTATCATAATTCATAGTACTCTAAACAGAAACTTTTATTTCGAACGCGTCCTTGTCATAATAAAAGAACCTTCTGTTGATTTTATATGCCAGGCTTTTCTACTTGTACGGTAATGAAGCATCTTAAAAGCACTTGTGATATTAGGCTGTAAAGACGTCAACTTCAGTCAAAATCGCCTGTTCCTTCTTTCATCGGATTTTTTCGATCATCAATTATCGATACTTATCCAATAAAATACATTCCGATAAAAATCTATCTAAGACCACTGCCAAGCACATGAAATACATTTATGTGGAATTTCAAAAACATCAACCCAGCCACTCTGGAGTCTTTAGGAAACGAACTCACACACACACAGACAAAATTCCTTTTATATATATACTATCATTTAAAAAAGTATTTTGTATGTGTGTCTGTGTGTGTCTGTATGTGTGTGTGTATGTGTGTCTCTCTGTGTGAGTCGGTTCCGTCAAAAGAATGGACTTACAAATCAGGAATGGAAACCAAATAATAATTAAAAAACACACAAAAAAAGAAGATACAACTATGACTATGGGCACACTGACTGACAAAGAAGAAAAAAGACTAAGCGAGAAACATGAATGGAAACTAAAACGAAATATATTAGCAAGGAAAAGATTAACTTTTGTGACTAGAATCATTTTACATAAGTACACACACACTAACACTAACTAAATTATTTTATATCTAGCGAGACCTGTGGAAATTCCACAAGGGACTCATTCATATGTAATATATTGATGTTGGCATTCTGTAGCTATTCAGTGTAAATGAAGATATTATTGTAGTTTTTATTTTATTAGTTTGATCATTAATTATAAGTTAGTTAAATTGACTTGCTATATTCGCCAATTATTATTTTCTGGTCATCGCGTATGAAAATAGTAAATGTGAATCAAATATTATTAAATATAATATTCATTCATGCCAAGTTACTATGGGTTTTGTCTCTATTAGTTTTATCATTAATTATAATTTAGTTAAATTGATTTGCTGTATTCGCCAACAATACAACTAGTCACTTTGATTGATTTATTTAGATTACCTATTAATCTCAATAACTAATTTAATTAGAATTATTTAAAAAAATAGAATTAATATTAGTGGTATACTTAGCCAGAAATGTAATATGTTATACCAGAAAGTAAGTTTATAGATGTTTCACTCTGAGATATTATGATAAATTCGCTTGGTGGTCACTATATTTATCCAGGGTGAACTATTTGAATTGTCTCCGGCTAATACCTATTTAGTCTCTTTGATTCAATAGCTTATCTCTATCAGGAAGCGTAATAATAGCTATGTTTTCATTAAAACAAAGAAAAATAGATGGGGTTTTGTAGGGTAGGAAGTGAAGCTTTCTTGGAAACACTCGATTTAGAGAACATGTTTATTTGGATAATGTTTTCTTATCATTGAAAAATTATTTATTATTTTCTGTACCATTTATATCATTTTTTTTCAGACTTGAATTATCTTCACGAAGAAACTAAACATTTTTATCACTACAACTACATTCTTGTCGTTATTATCATCACCTTACGTACTGTTAAGATCTGTCCATTATGACTATAAAGTTATTTGTACAGCTATATTTATTATTTGTACAGCTACGGCTAAGTTTAACAGTATTTTATTAAATATCTTATGCAGAGTTTTATTTAATGTTCGATTTTTTATTTTGATAATTCTATTATTCGTATCATTTAGATTCATCGGACTACTGTTCTCATCTTGAGTGTGATTTTCACAACGTTTGGGTCGATATAACCTCTGACCTTCTTCAGGTGTATCTTGTCGAACTCAGGAATCTTTCTGTGGAACTCGAGAATTTGGACGAAACTTCGAGCAGAGCCCTCGCCAAACTTTCACAAGAAACACCCGTCTAGCTGTAAACACTATCAATAATTTCCCCCACTCTTTATCTGTGCCTAAACCTAAACGTAGATTCCATGAACAAAGCTTCTTTCTTAGAACTGCACGCCTGTGGAATTGTCTTCCGTTTTCCTGCTTTCCGGCTGACTACAATATGGTTGTGTTCAAGTCTAAAGTAAATAAGTTCTTGATGAGCCGTTCCATATAAGTTATCAAATTTACCAAATTTTCATTACTAATGATTACTATATTGTCCAATTTCTACTGTACACTCTTTAACCCTTATCCTTGAGTGGCCTCTGGGCCTTGATAATGTGGTGACGCCTATGTAAAAAAAAAAAAAAAAGCCCTTCATTAATTTCACGGGGGTAGGATGCTCTTGTTCCCTCAGTCATTACTAGATAGAGGTCCTAAGTAATTCGCAATTGTATTTTTAGTCACCCACAATGAGGATTGAAACTTCAACCTTCAGGAGAATATCACTTTTTACAATTTGTCTTTTCAAGTAAGTGTTGCGCCACCTTGCGGACAATTTTCTATTCTATTATTGTTCTATTATTCCAAGAATTCAAGTTTTGGTTTCGATTTCGATTATAGCTGATGGCATTTAAGTCATCTATATTTTTTTTTAATAAATAATTTATCAACAATTCTTCATAAGCTTTGATTTCGGTTTCGATTATAACTGATGGCACTCCAGTAACTATTTTTTTTTTATAAATAACTTGCATGGGTACCCGGCGTTGCCCGGGTCGACATAAAGTTCCGTTTTGAACACACCTACTATACTAAGGATAATAATCATTTTCATCGTGGGTAACGTCGATACCCCCCACACACATACACAACAATTTCAAAAATAAAAGAACAGATAAAAACATGTAAATGTAATCGCCCCCCCCAAATAAGTACGTGATACCCTTTCCACCAGATGAGATTCTAACAATAGTAAAAATCGTTTATTTATGGTCGTCTGAAATGGTTAGCCTTAAAAATATGTGAAGAGAATGCGGTATTATATCGGAGCGCACTGACACATTTCCTTTACTCTATCTCCTCCCTCTTTACCGTCGATGGCCGTTCAACAGTCGACCGAAGTAAAAGATTCCTCAGGAAATATTCTTATCTCAAGAAAGTTCTTCCACCAGCAATGAACAGCCGTAAAAAAAAAACTAAATAAAATATAGATATTAAGTTTTAAGTAAAAGAAAAACTAAATTTTTCCTGTACTTTCATCTAACAATTTACGCTTTTCGTAAACATATTTTATGTATTTTCTTTAAAAAAAATATATACATGTGCCCCCCCCAACCGTGACTGAACAAACAGTCCTAAAACAAAAGTTGTACTTGCACCTAAGAACTTACGGTGAAAAAAAGTAACATTTTTATCTTTTATTCAAGGAAAAGAAAAGACAAACTTTTTAGTGATAAATATTTTACAATATATATATATTGATTATTTGATTAGCTAATCAAAACTGTTCCTAGTGTCACACACATATTTGCTTTCATAGATATATAGATAGATAGATTTTATCAAGAATTATTAATAAGTTTTGGTTTCGGTTTCGATTATGGCCGAAGGAACTCAAGTTATATATATATATATATATATATATATATATATATACATATATTTTTCCATAAGTTTTTATTTCAGTTTCGATTCAAGCTAATGAACCCAAGTGATATGGATATATTTTTTTTTATTTTTGAAATTGCAACTTTATAATATATAAATATCAATAGAACATTAACTCTATAATAACATATACGAAATGTCCAAGAATTAAAACATATTTAAGCGTACTTTACGACCGGGCTTTGCCAGGCATTCGTGCTAGCTTAGATAAATTCTTTTGCAGTTTTAACAAAAAAGTCACAATAATATCTTCATTTACACTAAACATGTACAGAATGCCAACATCAATATATGAACAAATCCCCCGTAGAATTTCCACAGGTCCTGCTAGTTATAAAATAATTTAGTAGAATAATTGCAGCTTATTCTATGGCTACTTGATATAAGGATATGTTTAATAATAGCAGGATTTAAGTTTACGTAAGATAAAATATATTGGGCTATAATTATATGTCACCCATTATTTATATCACAATTACAATCCAACAAAAGTAACATGTACAGATAAAAAAATACATAAATAAATAACCAACGCCGATATATGGATGGTAGTAAAAATGGGGGGGGGGGGGTGAGGAAAATTTTCCTTACAAAATAAATACGATATACACGTATATGAAAACACACACACACACATATAAATAATAACACACACACACACACACACACACACACACACACACATATATATATATATATATATATATATATATATATATATATATATATATATACAATGAGACGCTCGAGAGTCATAGAACAATGGCAGAAACAAAAAGAAAATTTCCCAAATAATCCTTCTAAAAAAAGTGGGCCGTTATTGGATCTTATTAGAACATATTATTTCTGATATTCTATGCAAACATTCAATGTAAGCACTTCAAAAATCAGCAGTTTAAACAAAAACCTGAGAACCAGAGAATGAATTCCGATGGGATACCTGTGACATTATCCATTATAAGATTTTAACCAAACACTAAATTCAAACTTGTATGCTGAGCTTTTTGGGCGGAAAAAGGTTGCCTTTCTCATTGTAATATGACGCGATGTCGTAAACCGAGAGAGTAATTTATTTGTGGAACGTCCTGGAAACGACAACCATCTTTCCAGAAGAAATAAACTAAAGCGATAGACACATGGACGATAGAAACATCAACCGGTCGAGATGGCGTCGACTATAATCGGCTGGCATGGATCTCTTCTTGAGTCTTCCTTGCATCGTTACAGGCAGCGTTTCCATCGTCGGCAGTAGATGGCAAGGACCGCATCTTTGTTGCTGAAAATTAACGCTTGTGCAAATGACAAAGGCATTTTTATAAAATATAATTCTGAACAATTAAAAGGAGCATTTGAATTTGAAACCCATTCGTTGACCGGCGCAAAACTACTATACATGCGTCGCTAGCATAC